>NC_044495.1:43927210-44004710 GCF_902362185.1 Chanos chanos
CCTTGTGTTTATTTGATGAACGGTGTTCAGATTGCAGGGCAAAGTAAGAATTTCATTGTAAAGGGAAACTTGTTTTAACTGTGCATATGACAAACATTTTGACTTTGACTTTTGAATTAAGGTAATCAGTCATTTCAACTGAATAACTCAATAGGCTATGGTCCAAAAGGTTGCTTAAGAGCTTAACAAAAGTTAACTTGTGTATTACACTTTACCAAGTAAAGTAGACCATGTTGCTCTTAGTGTTTGAGAACCTTGCTCTTGCTCTTTCTGTCACTCAGATGGCAGCTACATCACCACACTAGTTCCAATGAATGAAATGAACAAATGACTTGAAAAAAGATTCATTCATTTTACTAACCTAGATTCAAAGATCCGAATCAGTAAAAAGATCTGAACTTCCAATCATTACTACTGTGTTAACAATGTGTGTAAGTACTGTATACCAGTGGAGTGGTGTGGTTTATTTAAAACAGCCAAACATAGTCATATATACGTGTGTCACAGCAGTCGATGTCGTAGAGGCTGTGAGCGTGTGACTAAAAATATTTTAATAAATTAAACAAAGGTAGCGAGTGTGTAGTCTAATGTAATGGAGTATAAGTACTTTTTTTTTTTTTTTAAATCGTAAATGTACTCCAGTAAGAGTGAAAAGTATTATGCATTAAAACTATTCCTATAAGTACATGTCCTATATGTAACAGAGTAACGGATCACTGCAAGGGCAAAGTGGGCACATGCCCAAGGCCCTGGAGCCATGGGAGCCCTTGGCCTTAAGATGTATTATCATCTTTTTTTTTTTTTTTTTTTTATGTGTCAAGTGTTTTTGTTTTTAAAATATTGGAGTAAATGTGATTTTGAAAATGTAGTATGAATATGAAATTGTTTAAATGTTCTGTAAATAAGCTGATTAAACCACATAATGTGGGAGTGACATGGGCTATAGGTCAAATGTCTCTTCGCGGTCAATATGGAAAATCACATGCTTAGCAGGTCGGCAAAGCGGAAATTCAAAAGAGAAAAAGAAGCTAAAGATGCCACTTTGGTGCCACAAATACCCTCTATTTCAACATTTTTCACCAAGTGGAAGATGGTGGTGTTACTGTTAGCAGCAGTGCCGGTAGTTTAGGCAGGATATTTTTCACTGTGGTTTATTTTAAATAAAGGTGTCTGTTGACTCCTAAAGATGAATATACTGTGCTGTACATGGCATGTATAGAATGAAACAGACCTAAAATGGCAGTAATTCAACATGTCAGAATAACTAATATTTCAAAGTAATACATGATGTGTGGTTGTGGGTTGCACTGTGCTATTGTGTGACCAAACTATGTACTATTGCATGCATGTACTATTTGCGTGTGAAGGTAGGGACCCATAGGGAGTTTGTGTCCAGGGCGTGGTCATGATATTCCGTCAATAAATGTAACGTGTTACTACCCACCCCTTGTGTGTGTGTGTGTCTGTGTGTGCACATATGAAAGAGAGCATATAGGGTTATATGATTCTGTGGTGAATGTATTTTTCAGGGTGAATTACACCACAATAGCTTTTGGGGTATTACACTACAAAATTATGTCCAAGTCCGTTTCACCATGTGGAAGAGGACAAATTTCGGTCATGAGAACACACAAAATGCATCACTCCAAGATTCAGAGGGAGAGATAGAGAGGGGGAGATGAAGCAGATACAGTGTTAAGCAGATATTATCCAGATGGGTTTAGTTCCCAGATGCTATGGTTTTGGTGATCTGGTTTAGGGGAGCTGGGTTGGGTGACTATGATGTGAATAGGTTCGACACTAAGGGTGACATGACAGATGTCCTTGCTCTTCGTTACAATCCCAATAAACCCAATTCCCTGCCTGTCATTTTCAGCAGCAGGTCTCTGGCTACTCCTTTTACCATGTTGCTCTCTCTTTTACTGATTCTGTGAATAAAAATAAAGCAAAAACATCAGGTCCAGTATTGTTTCTTTTTTCTTTCTTTTTTTTTAAAAATCTGTTCTTTAACTGTGTGGAGCCTGACTGCAGTGGCCCTGGAGGAGCCAGGGTGTTTAACTGAAGGACAGGACATCAGAGCAGTCAAATATCCAGCACTAAGTCAATATTTCTCCCTGCTCTGTGTGGGATTCAAACCTTCGGTTTCCCTGGCAAAGAGCCCAAAGCCACTGAGCCAGGATCACAAAGTGTTACAACTAAACCCCGCTGTCAAGACACGGTTTCTACTGCCACACAGTCTCACACTGCTCAACCAATCCCAACTATAGTTACACCATTTCTACTGCCACACAGTCTTACACTGCCCAACCAATCCCAACTATAGTTACACCATTTCTACTGCTACACAGTCTCACACTGCTCAACCAATCCCAACTATAGTTACACCATTTCTACTGCCACACAGTCTCACACTGCTCAACCAATCCCAACTATAGTTACACCATTTCTACTGCCACACAGTCTCACACTGCTCAACCAATCCCAACTATAGTTACACCATTTCTACTGCCACACAGTCTCACACTGCTCAACCAATCCCAACTATAGTTACACCATTTCTACTGCCACACAGTCTCACACTGCTCAACCAATCCCAACTATAGTTACACCATTTCTACTGCCACACAGTCTCACACTGCTCAACCAATCCCAACTATAGTTACACCATTTCTACTGCCACACAGTCTCACACTGCTCAACCAATCCCAACTATAGTTACACCATTTCTACTGCCACACAGTCTCACACTACTCAACCAATCCCAACTATAGTTACACCATTTCTACTGCTACACAGTCTTACACTGCTCAACCAATCCCAACTATACTTACTATAGGTAGTCCCCGAGTTACAAATGTCCGACTTACAGACAACTCGTACTTACGAACGCACTGCCATAAAGCCTATTATATTTAAAATAAATAAATAAAACTGAGTTAAATACAATGGTTCGTAATAACAAACGCACACTCTACTTTGTGATGCTCATGAAAACACTACGCGGCTTCAGTGGTCCGTCGGCTTGAGGAAGGAGAATTTTAAGTTGGATCACATTGCCATTAACACTGTGTATGTACTTGTTCTGACTTACCTACAAATTTGTCAAGGGGGAACGGATCTCGTTCGTAACCTTGGAGCTGCCTGTATAGTCACACTTTTTCTTCTGCTACACAATCTTACACTGCTAAACTAATCCCAACTATAGTGATTTTATTGCTACACTGTGTTACAACTAAAAATATTTTATTTGCTTAAAAATATATTGCTCACAGGAGGGCTATATGACTATGGCTGTTTGAACTCGATCACATCGCTTTGATGGAATGCCCATGTTACATCTGACCTGTGTTTGCCTCCCAAATCAGTATCATTCACTCTGATTGCACAGTACAACACACACACTAGGAGAAAGAGAGCCCATTTACCCATGTGATTGGTAAATTCGTAAACTCACTTTTAATGTTTCACCATTTTTAAATGTTTCACCTTTTTCGGCTATAAACAAAATAATTTACCCCTTATGTACTGTAAACTAATCTAATCATTCCATACACACTAACTTTCCCTCAACACACTTTTTTCATGCAGACTAACCTGGAGATAGGATAGGGCTGCAGCTTGACCAAGACAATCTGACCCTGGGCATTCTGAGAATTAGTCACTCTTAACTGAGATATCCAGATCAGTCCAGAGGAAAAAAAAAACAAAATCAGGAATATGGCTGAACTACTAGACACTGCCAGAAAGACATAAACCTTTCAGTTATTAAGCCACACAGAAACATGTTTCCATTCAGCTACTTTTCAGCAAAAAATGCATTGTTGTGAATAAACCTAACCTTTGATTTGGTCCTTTTAGTCATTCATTATGCAGCATGATTAGCACAGGGAAATATTGTCAGAGATGAAATTTGCATGGTGGAATACAATCCAAATAAACACCAGGTAAGCACCTCACTTATTTCCAGTTAGCAGCTCAAAGAAACAAACAAACAAAGCAAAACAAAACAAACAAAAAAAAACAAACAAACAGAAAAGTCATGATAATCATAATTCTTTCTGTTCCTGGGTGATTAAATAATTAAATTAGTTTATTAGAATGAAGTACACAAAGTCTCCGCATGCATATTAGACAAATTTGTGAGCGATGTCTTTGCCTGGTTGTGACTACGAACTGGTTTTATAGAACATATTTCAGAAGATGCATTGATCAAAACTGTTTATTTCATTACCTGACAGCAGACTTTGTACAGAAAGAGTTTGTATGTAATCAAGTCAAGCCAAGTGACAGTGAGTGATGGTCCAGTTTGGCTTTGGCATATCCTGAACCCTCTCTGGTCCATTCTCTCACTGAAATCATTAAGCGGCAGTGATTGCCCCCTCTCTTCCCACTCCAACTTTAAAGTGGAGTTACATCTTTCTCCCTCTCTCTCTCTCTCTCTCTCTCTCTCTCTCTCTCTCTCTCTCTCTGATTGTTTAACAAAGGTGATTATGGAAAGGGCCACGTTGTGGTTGGTCAATGACTGGAATTTACTGCTGATTGCTGAAGTTGTGTCAATTTGCCCCAAATATTGACTTGAAACATGTTCAAAGCAATCAGGGGTCACTCAGCCCCCAGGCTGCTTTCCCCCCTCCCTTGCACTCACTCACTCTTTCTTTACCGTCTGTGGAGGCTACATGGTGTGTATTCAGTTAGAGAAGCAGATGAGTTCAGTATGGAATGAATGAGTGTATTACCAAGCATTTCTTTGGTTGTCAGCCAGTATACTGTTTGACAAAAATTTGAAAGATTAGACATCCATTGAGGAAAAAAAAGGGTTGGTTTCAAATGGAGTGCTAGCATACTGACAAACTGTCATTGGTGGAAATATTTGGTATTTGATTTTCATGCCATATTAGGAAGTATTCATGAAATTCATTCTGTAAACCTACAGTTCACAGAAGGCTGGGAGAAAAAGCCTGCTCTGTCAGAATGGCTGTTGGTGCCTCTTTTCCATTACATCCCTGACGTGCCTGGAAAACTGCACAGTCATCACTGGCTATATCGTAGAAGCTGCTGAATCTAGAATGGTCACCCTGGCTCTCAGAGACTGGAAAGGATGTTTACTCCACTTGCGGAATACTATTATCATCTAACTCAAACACTGCACCCATAACGAGAGTCCACTGTCATCTCACCCAATCCTGACTCTTATCTGTTTCTATGAAAATAAGACCCAGCCCTCTTTTATCTCAGCTATGACTCAGCTACACCAGGTCTAATGTGCATTTCAGAATATTTTTCACTGAAGAATGTATTGAATCTTGTGAAAACTATCTTTGGGAAACTGAAATATTTTTTTCCCCTCTTTTTTTCAAAGACACACTAGGCCACAATCTCGTAGTGAATGCAAAGTGATGATTCAGAGGGAATTCAAATGCTTTTAATGGGAACCAGTGCTAATGCTAATAAAGTCACTGAGCCACAAACTGAATTTAATCAATATTTGGCATATGACAAATCCATTCTAAGAGGGAGAAGAAAATAAAAATTAAAGTCCCTGGAAACAGTCCACTAGCTCCCAAAAGTTTGAAATTAGTCTACTTTCTGTAAAATAAATTAAAATGAACTGATAGATGTGCTTTCTTCATTGATCTGGTTAAGCAGAAAGGAATTTCCAGAGGGATATTTCTATGTGCCGTATTAGAGAAATGGCAACAGAGTGTGATCGGTCTTGTGTGTAAGTTTGAAATGAGTGTTTTCATGTTCACTTCTGAGTACTAAAAATGGCTTTATATGAAAAAAAAGAGAATAATTTTCTCATCAGTTAATTTTAAAGAAAAGAGGACATAACTATGCTAATCTTTCTCATTTCCTGCAGTGGTATTCTGTGTTCATACTCCAATCTAATATCAAGATTGTAAATACATAAAAGTATCTCACGTAATGAATCAATCAACTCAAACAGTCGTAGACTTTACATTCAAATGTGAAGTCAAGAATAATCACGTGTCCTTGGGCTCAGATGGACAGTTAAAGGAGGTAAGCCAGAGATGCAGTTGACACAGTACTTTGACAAATCAGCATGACTTCACTCAGCTTTGGATGGAAGGTGTTACAACCCCATCTAGGGTGAGGTGAAGCATAAATGCATGGGAGAACCTCCTCCTCCTGCCATCAGTGTAAAACTGAAACACCAACAGCAACACTGATATACTAGTCAGCTTTTTATTACTGTAGATATAATTATTTTCAAAAACAAAAAACTTCAGGGGTGAGCCAGGCCAAAATAACAAACAAAATACATCTGACTTAAGGGAAAGGGAATAACCTATCCAAAAGAATACCAAAAGGAAGACGAATCAACTTCCCTCCCAAACTAACATAAACAGGAGAAAATATGTTCAACTGAATCGGCACCCACCCCCTTCGGGTGTTGACTAAGAAGAGAGTGCAAAAGAAACCAACACGATAACCCAGTTATTTACAACTATTTACAAATTACAATCAATGTGGACTCACTAATCCACATCGCCACCAGAAAGATTTTACACACAGAAAAACCTCTATTGACGCAGCAGCAGGAGTTTGGCAGGAGGTTCAGCCAGATGTGCGCTGCGCAGCCGTCGTCTTTTAAAATTCCCTCGCACATTCTCCAGCCAATCGTGACCTGCTGGCAATTTGCAAGGAAAAATGGGGCAGGGAGCGAGAGGGAGAGATAGTGAGAGTGATAGAAACGCCCGAACAGGAATAAAAATACGTCCAAGAATGTAACAGAAGCAGCACAGACAGCTGCTTGACCACAGCCAACTGTTTGGATTGGGTTTTCAGCTTGGACCCGTGACTGCTGAGCACATGGGCTCATTACAGAACAGTCCCAGTGCCAGACCGGGCCAGTCACATCCTTCAGCCAAAGCACGGTGGTGCCGCAGCCAAAACTCTCCTCATTTAATATCCTACCATGTGCTTTAGGTGATCAATATAAAAGACTCAAGTCTTATCATACAATGACAATGACTACCACATTATTCTGTATTGGAAACGATAACACATTTTTGAGTCAAAAATAAAACACCACCACTACAGACCACTGTAATGACTACAGAGCCTGACCAAACTAAATCGTAACAGTGCTAAAATCCTCTGTAATGGCAAAAATATACATAAAAAAAGCAGAATTAGCAAATTTTCCATTCAAATATTAATGCCAGACCATTTTTTTTTCTTCACAACATTTATTTCCTAGTGCAGTGACACTTTTTGTATTAGATTTTGCACCTAAACCTGGTTATCGGAGCAAACAGTGGGCCTTTTGGCTTCTTACAATGTCAATGCCATGAGGCTGCACCACGCCTCTTACTGACAGACAGCATACTTTATTTTCCTGATAAATGTCGATGTCTCTGTGTTTCATGCTCTTCGCTCAGCTTGTTTTATGGGTGGAGACAGAGCCCAGTTCAGACTATGTGTTATGTGAGGCTATGTAAGGATCGAGCCATAGCTTTTGCCCTGTTATCTGCAAAACCTGATACATTCAATGCATCGTCCTGTCCCTGCCTTTTCAATTGGAAATCCAAGCCAGCACGGTTATCCATTAATGTATTCAGTGGTATGTAATAATGGAGAAGACATGACAGCAGGATAATGTAATTCCTAATTCAAAGACAAAAACATGGCAGGGCAGCCAGCGTCATATCATACTTTTTTCCTTGCTGTGTGATTTGGAGTTCTCATGGGTTATATGAGAGAGATTTTTATTTGTGTATTTATTTTATTTATTGTTTATATTTTGAGTATCCCGTTGCTGTTTATACTGTGTACCTCTAGCTTATGCAAAATAGGTCGGAGTAATGTATCAAAATATAAACATGAATATAAATATTCATTTCCTTTCAAAATGATTTCATTTACACTTTGGTTTACAGTCAGACCATAAAGTTTACTGCTCCCGCTTTTCCATATTGTCTCAAAATGAGTCTCAGGATGAGGAGACTTACACATTATCAAATTACCCTCAGGGTGGTTTTGGTTCAATGCTCACTGTATATCTCCTTTTGGGAAATATGCACTGTGATTATGTCAGCCCACACCACAGCATCCAGACCCTAATGCCCCATTTTTTAACATATCAGTTTCCAGAGATTTCCTTTGAATGCATCGTGTGGACTGTCCTTTAATGAGAATGACTCAGCTGAATGATCTGATGTTTACCTCTGACCAGGAGTGGCTTTCGACAAGACTGACATACACAGTTTTATATTCCCTTTCAAAAGGGTTTGTCATGTCCAGGCATTCCACTCTAACAACAAAGAGATGATAACACACTGTTTTGGAGGACCCGGGCTTCAGACTGGGCTTGAGACCAGATCTGAAAGGCCGTGTTTATTGGCTCTGAGTGGAGTGCAGTAAAGGAACACTGAAGAGGTGTAATATGTGTCCGGATAAAGTCCACTTTCTCTCATCTCATTACATCTGCACAACAATTATATCTCTCAGTTCTCACAGTACTCCTCCCTCAGTTTGACTGCACCTTTGTTCTGAAAGCAAACGGCAATTGTCTTGAGCTACAGCCATTTCCTACAAAGAAAATGGTCGTAATATTAAAGCAGTCCTTACAGAGGGGTGCCCCCCCCCAGCATGCATTGCAATATTCTTGTGCACAGTTTTTGCTACCATAATAGTGTTTTGTAGACTGTTAGTATTAGTACCAATGATGACTAGTGTTGGTTGTATTTTGTTGTTGGGATTGTTTTGAATAAACTGTGTGTTTAATCCTGTCTTTGTAAGGGTGAGGTTCACAATGTACAATACAATACCACTATTTGCCTTCAGCTGACTCTTCTCACTGATTCTATATGATAGCAGATGTTACAGTGTTTTACCTTGAGTGCAGGATTGTTCAGTGAATATAAATGATCTGAAACACATAATAAACTGTAAAACTGTGAAAATAAACTGTAAAATATATCAAATATGCAGTGTTGTGCAAGTGCTGAATCGAATCAGTAGCATATTTAATTTGTCAGAATGAATGCTCGCAGGTCAGGTTTTGACAAAGTCAGGGAATATTTATCCTTTTAGTTCTAGACAATAGAGCTGTAATTCATGAAGCTGTAAGCTCGCAATGTAATACAACGTTTAAGTAGATCACACAACATTAGCAGGAACATACACTCATAGTATTACTCTAACACACAATCATGGTGGTCACAATCGTGGTCTGACCCCCCTGATTAAGTATTGGATCCCCCCCCCCCCCCCCCCCCCCCCCCCCCACCCAAGAAAAAAAAAAGTTTGGGGGGGGTTGAAATATTTATATATCCTGTGCTATATAGCCCTGGAGAAAAAGCTGAAGTTAGGGCAAGCTATATATTTTTAGGGGTGTAGCGGTACATGTATTTGGTACAGGACATTTGATTGGGTGCACATTCTGATCCGAGTGTCTAGCTTTAACCACGCACGTTATGTGCATAACTCTTTGTGCTCTGATGAGCTGTCGACTGAAATGTTAGCGAACAGAGTGATACTGTACTTGACAAGATACAGTGTGCCCTCTCTTCTACATTCTTATATGCGGAACTAAAAATGAAAAACTCAGTTTCCTCTCCAATTCCGTAAGGGAGCTATAACTTAGCAACTGAGTTTGCACATGTTCAGTGATGCAGCCTCGTAAATTTGGTGACCCAAAGCTAGAGCTTGAGGACCCTCCCATATCCTTCAGGTCTCCTGTTTGGGAACATTTCAGTTTTCAGTACAGTTTTCAGTGAACTACAGTAGCAATGAGCAAAGACAAGTGGATAAGACTGAGGCAGTATGCCGGCATTGTTCAACTGAGATCGAGTATGTTGCTGGTAGTACATTGAACATGATTACTCATTTGAGAAGGCATCATCCAAATATGAATATCACTGGAAAAAACAGTGGAGTGCAAACTGGAAAGTAATGCCAGTTTACCACTGTTTACAAGCTTGTACAAGTTTAAAAGATTACAAGTAAATTCATAATAAACGAAAAGAAATTTCATGTTTAGAATGTCTCTTTTCGCTGTACCAAAACCATGCCGAACTGTGACTTCAAAACCGAGGTACATACTGAACCGTGACTTTTGCGTGCCATTACACCCCTAATGTTCACAAAGACATCTCAGCTCATGTTTTGTGCTATAGCACAGTTGTTCTAATGTGTTGTGGAGAGGCTGCCATTAATTGTAATGCATTGTGATGTAGAAGACTTTTTTGTAGTGTGGTGTGATGTAGAAGAACAGGAGGCTCTATCTGGTTTAAGTCTCTATCTTCTGAAAAGTGATTCCAGTGTTTTTCATGTCTTTATTATATATTCTATTTTGCCAGGGTACACTAAGCCTCCTGTACAGCACTATAAAATGTTTGAACTCCAATGTATTAGCTGACAGACATATGCATGGTGGGATGATCTGGATTCATGTTGATGTGAATTATATTCTGGATTCATGTTGATATGCATTATATTCAGTTTTACCAGCACAAGGCTTGTTTGATTTATATGAAACCTGTCTACAAGAGCAATCATCCTTCAGACGATAATTTGAGTTGAATTGAGGATTGCTATCTGAGAAATGCAACTGTCTTTTAGAAAGGATTAGCTGTGTCACAGAGGACTAGCGCACCTGAGTATCCCTTTGCTAATCTCTACGCAATATCCAGCTAATTAGAATCATTACATGCAAAAATGTTCCTCATCACTAATCCCCAGTCTGCCTCATGGAAAGAGTGAAGTCCGTTTTAATTGGCAGTGTTTGGAGAGCTGCAGTCAGTATCAGAGAGAAATCATTTCCAGTTAGAATGGGTCGACAGTGATATTAAAGACCTGCCCAGCATCTCTGAGGAAAACTGATACTGGTATTAAAATGTGTATTACTACCATTGACAGTTAATGACTTCTTTTTAAAATAAGACCATTTTGTCATGTGTCTGGTATTTAGTTTTTTAAGTGATAATTAACCATGTATATTTATTATTTACTATGATTATTTATACATATGTCAAAACTAAACTTTCATAAAAGACTGATTAATAATTAAATCAGAAGTCAAATGCATTTTTCTTTTTTTCATTTTCATTTTGAAGTTTTGATATTTAGAAATCATCTTAATATCAGCATGTCATTATTTCTATAAATTTACATGTTAAAACAGTGATTAGCAATGACATTTATGTCACAAACCATCATTTTTTATCCTAGATGCTCATAATGAAGGGGATGTATTGCTATTGTCTAACATGGACTCTGAGTCGGCTTGAAGATTGTGCCCGGCTGATCTCAATTCATTTTCAGTCCAGTTGCTTTAGGGTGTGGGCAGAAATTTGATTTAAAGAAGAATATAACCGATGAGCAAATTTTCAATCTGCACGCTAAACTGAATAAACTAATAAATTAAATCCAAATCAATAATGAAAAAAATAGTTCCAAATCAACAGTTCACCTACTGTAATCCCAAAGCAAACAGTTAGGCTACATGTCCTATTGAATGTGCTCTTAATTTATTTGGATTAGTTGTTTTGTTTCTTTTTTACCACTAAGGAACGAAGGAGACTGTAACTGAGATGCCCAAAAGCCATAGGAAGATGTGACCATAATAATCCCCACAGCATAATCTCAGTCAACAAGCGAAAACTGAACCAAAACACTCTCAATAACATGGGTACTTAAGATACCTGTAACTCCCAGCTTCCTGTCTAGTGTGCTTAACCAGGCAATGCACATTTCGTCTGCCTGAGTATATAATGAAAATGTTTCAAAAACAAAACCAGAGAAAATCTGAAGCAGTGAGTAACAAAATGAATGAGTTAAAACTGAAGTGGCAGCATCATGAATTATGCAGATGGATTTTGGGGTGAAAAAGAAGGAGAAGGATGGGAATTTTTCCCTCTTTTCTCTCTCCTTTCAGTTGAACCACAGCTGTGTTCTTCAGTACGATCAGAGTATGGATGGTGTGAAATACACATACTGTGGCAGGGTAAAGACTTTTTACACACTGGACAGGACAACAGGTCTGAATGCACTTTAGCTTTACTGTAGCCTTAAACATGGGTGTAATAGAAAATGAGATTAACGACTAAGTCACTTTCATTTTGCATTGGGATAACATTCTCCCGTTTTTCAGTCCTCCATGAAGTCTCTCTCTCTCTCTCTCTCTCTCTCTCTCTCTCTCTCTCTCTCTCTCTCTCTCTCCTGCTTGTTTACTGTAGCTAGTGTCTGCAGAGATTACTTTGAAATACAATCCATCAATCGAAGTTAATCTATTATTTTTTTCTGTTTCCCACAATCCTCTGTCTCTCATCAGTCTCAGAGTTTGTTCCCTGCACATGCACTGTGTACCAAGCACCATCAAAGCATGATGATTCACTGCAGTACACTCATGTTTTATGAAATAGTGTCACCACAGGCTCACACACACACACTCATACATGCATATACTCATACTCACATATACAGTCACACTCACATATACAGGCACACACACACACACACACACACACACACACACACACACACACATACTTACATACACAATAAGCAGAAATATTTACCTTAATGAGTCCTCTGTCCTCCCTCTGAATTATTTTACGTCTCTGGGGTGTTTGAAAAAATGGGCCAAGCATGAGTCTAACTAAGCAAACTGGTCTGAGCTGCAGCGATACCTGTTCTACATTTACTCACTGCTCCGTAATTAGGCAGTGGTAATGAGGACTGTGGATAGCCAGGCCAGGGAAGATGAATGAGGCCCTCTTTTTTTCCAGTAAGGATCATTCAAAACCTTTATACTCAGTAGATTTTACCACAACCCATACTGAAGAAAGGGTTTACTCTATTTTTCAGATTTTCTCCATAATTCCTCAATATCACTTTATATTACAGCTCAGTTCTCTGTTCCTGGGGCAAGAATTTATATTAAAATTAACTGAAAATAGGCCAAGAGAATCAATCAGTGGTACATGCTTTCCAAGCGTGGCTCTGTAACACCTCATAGGCTCTGTGTTCTTTCTGTTTGTTTTTTGTTTGTTTATTTGTTTGTTGGATTGCTCCATCTCTGTAAGAAGGAATGATTTGAACATTTACACTAGGAGAATGTGCATCTGTCCAGATGTGAAATATATGGGTTTATTTAAAATTGGATTTGGAAATAAGCTTCTCGGCTGGATTAGACATAGGCACATTATTATACATCATAGTCTGCACTGACATGTGAACATGTGCTAACTTAGTGCTGAGTATTTGAAATGCACAGATATTATGTATTTCTTTTATTATAATGACACAAGTAAATTCTTTACATACATGAACATGACTGAATAAAACATTTATTATCATTGTAAAAGCTTGGCATGACTAAAACTAAAACATAAAAATTAATGGGCCATTTCCCCCTCACTGTGCCTGGATGCATCTCAGCACTACACTATGCTAATCATATATGTGATGATAGAAATTTCCCATGATGCAACCCTTTCATTTAAAAATAGACAATGAACCTGGTGGCGCGTACAGCGGACGGCTGGTTTTAAATCTCTCTCTCTCTCTCTCTCTCTCTCTCTCTCTCTCTCTCTCTCTCTCTCCCTCTCTCTCTCTCTCTCTCTCTCTCTCTCTCTCTCTCTCTCTCTCTCTCTCTCTCTCCCTCACACACACACACACACACACACACACACATATACACACCAGCATTGAGAAGATGGACTCCATAGACAAGGAGACTGTGCCAATGGCCATGCGGCTGCTTGTTCCCACACCTGAGAAGCACAGCGCAGGGCGGAGGAGGGAGCAGGGGAGGGGGTAAAAAGACAGTGAACTGGTTCAGTCCTGAATGTGATTGACTCTTTATCGCTAGTGCGACACATTTGCGAATGGTTTAGTACAGTAATTCTGCTCTCTGTGTGTCTGACTTGAATTAAATTGGACATGACATAAAAAAGAAAACAAAAAACACCAGCCAGTCCAATCAGAGGAGTCAGAGGGGAAGAAAAGAAGCAGGTCTTTTTAATGTATTCTTTTCTATTCACCAGCCACTGTCACCTGACCTATGATATAACTTGTGTCATCAGCATGAGAAAAACCTCACTGGCCCCAGATCAGTTACTCTTATACACTAAGTGACACAGGCACAATGTCCTAAATATCCTGTGCTAAGACTTAGTGTAATTATAGTGGTGTGTGAACAGTGCAGTAATGTTTATATATGTTGTGTCTGATATAAAAGAAGGCTGCTTGTGTGGAGCTCATGTGTGTTATACGTGGAACAGTTTGTGAGACGTGCAGTGGCAGATACCTGCTGATCTGACAATATTGAGAATACCTTCCAAAACTGCTCCTGGACGGAAAACCTCAATGGAAAGTCATTTGCTGATCTGGAATATTCTGGGAGCCTTTACTGACCTGCTGAGGCCGTTTTTCCTCATTATTTTGTTTTCTCCCGCTGATCTGAGGCGAGGTCGTCCTTTGAGGCACATCATCTGGGGTTTTGTGGCCGCCACAGTCTTTTGCTGAAAGCTATTGTGTCTCACTTTGTGTAGAAAGAAAAGAAAAGAAAAAAAAAAAAACCTTCACTGAGCATTGCACCTTCTCCCCTCCATTTGTCTGGTCCAATGGTATGGTCTAATGATAGAGCCAATGAAGGGAGGGATGACTTGATGACCAGGTAGAACAGATGTACTGGAATTTGGGTAAGCTCTGGGATAAGCTTGCAATATCTTGGAGTCCACTGGGAAACTGATTTAGAAAGACAGATGTGTTGGAATCCTGTGGCGTTTTCTTCTGTTTGGCTAGCATTCTCATTTAGCATCCTGGAATGTGACAATACAGGGGGTAAGCGGTAGAAACCCAGTCTGGGCGGTAAAAATCCTGGAAGTTGAAGAAATTTCACTGAGTGTAGCCAAAAACAGGATGTGCAACTGAAGAAAACAGTAGTTTATTTGATGGAGGAATTCTATGCACAAACATTCAGTCTTGGCAATCTGTGACCCAGCAGCATGGGTATAAACACATAACCCTCTGTGACGCTGAAACAGTTCAGATTATGTATGGATACAGAAACCCATGTGAAACTGAAACAGTTCAGATTATGTATGCACACATAACTCTCTGTGACACTGAAACAGTTCAGATTATGTATGCACACCGAGACCCGTGTGAAACTGAATCAGTTCAGGTTATGTATGAACACAGAAACCTGTGTGAAACTGTACCATGGACAGGAAGCAACCCAAACTGTCAAATTAGTGCAACTTCAGTTCAGTAGCTCAAAGAGATGAATACATTATTTGTGGAATCAGAGGAAAGTTGTCATATGAGTAGTTGAGAATGACTGACTACTGCTGTCTTATTGGTCTCTTAGCTTTGGTAGGTGGAGCACTGTAAAACTTCCTAGGTCTTTAAAATCTCCACCTACATGCACTGACAGCCTGACCCTCAGTGAATGAGCTGCAAGCTGAAATGACGGAGGCCAGATCATGTGTGTGGCATCACAGCCTCTCTCTCCGCAGGCCTGTACAGTCTGCGGTGCCGAGCTGATTTGTATTGTCACTGAGTAGGTCCAGCACCTTAATCTGCCTTCAGGGACGGGTTGAGTGAAAACTTATACAGGATTGAGGAGGCGGATTTGTGGGTGTAATGCTTGGGAGAGCTGACTCTCACGCATTCTGCTGCCACTTGCCCGTGGGAGGGAGAGAGGAACAGAGGAAAGCAGACCCACAGGACAAACGGCAAAAGAAGAGAATGGTTGATAATGGCTTTGAAACGCTGCATCTGTCTTCTATAAGGAGTGATCTTTGGAGCCAGGCTGCCACGCTTTTGGGGAGAGTGGGGAAGGGGGTGGGAATGTTGGCAGAGCAAGCTGCAAAAAACCCCCCCCCAAAAAACAAAAAACAAACAAACAAAAAAGCATTGGTTTCCTGTTTTTACCATCTGGTCCTCTATCACAGTACATTAGGCAGAGTTCACTGATTGTGTCATTACACACATCCTGCCTGGATCCTCTAGCTAATATAATATTCCGCAGGATTTGTATCTGAACAGCAAAAAACAAAACAAAACAAAACAAACAAACAGAAAAAAAAAAAAAAAAAACAGGACACCAAGGAACAATTGCAGCAATCTACAAGCATAACATGCTACTGGGAAAAGGTACCCAGTCAGTTTGAATAAGTTAAACTGGTATGCTGGTATCTTATACTGTCACTGATAGCATTGCTTGTCTTATTCAGAGAGTTTTAAACCATAATTGGTCCCAGCATATGATTCACGTTGGTCATTTGGCCCAGATCAGTCATGTGATCATGTCTTTCTCTCCACGGCTTGAAAACTGAATGCATTTTCCAGTTTATTAGAGTTCTCTGACATGGCATTGAGCAAAGATCATACCACCAACAATGTGCACTTCAAATATGCATTCACTGCATAGAGATACAGAACAAAAATGCAAACCACTACCCGACAAAGCAGTAACACGATAGACCCACACACACACGCGTATACAGATAGATATATACACACGTGTACACACACACACACACACACACACACACATCTAAGGACAGATATTTATGGTAATTGCTTTCTGAGCAAACCAACCTGTATGCTCCATTTTAGATGGAAATGCCTGTCCATATATGAATGAGAGAGAGAGAGAGAGAGAGAGAGAGAGAGAGAGAGAGAGAGAGAGAGAGAACTGCTTTGATACCCCCTCAGAAAGCTGTAATATTCTCTACCCTATGCCTGACCTTGAGAAGACAGGAGAGAAGAGGGAGGGGGGTAGCTCCCCTGTTCCACTGGTCTGGTCATCTAACACCTGCGGGGAATCAATAGGCAGAGGGCAAAGCTGGGAGTGTTTCAGGCTCCAACTCTCTCACACAGTACCCAGCCTTAATGCAGTGTCTGTGTGTGTGTGTGTGTGTGTGTGTGTGTGTGTGCTGCAGAGAGGGTGAAACATACAGTGGGCTTGACAGTTTGACAGTTTATTTTATATTTGAAAATAGAGCGAAGGAGAGCAAAGAAAGAGAAAGAGAAGGAGAGGAGGATTTTTTTTCCTTTTTTTTTTCTTTTTTGACTGACCTTAAGATCCACACTGTTTCATATTGGGAGGTCGTTTGGAGGACACAAAAGCACCAGGAAAGACATGACATGCAGAGCAGAAAAATAAGGGGTGCAAAAAACTGTAAAAAACCGTGCCAATCTCTTCTGTAGATTGTACAGTGAAAACAGAGTGAGGATGCTGGGAACACAGAGAGAGGCAGAATGTTCTGGAAGGCTGTGCAAGAAATTGTGGAGAGGAAGGATTTAAAATAAATAAATAAATAAATAAATAAAATGAAAGAGTAATGACAATCAGGTTCTGTCTTTCCAGATTAATCCTGCTGTTTCATTTCTCAATTGTCATTTAATTGAGAGGGGAAGACAGTCAATTTTTTTCCTGTCTTGTTGAAATAAAAACTACTGCAGTGTGACAAGTCAAGCAGTCCCTGAGGTGTATTTCTTTCAGTCTTTATTCTTTTCTGGGTCTTTTCTCTTGCTTTCCAGATAAATGAAAGTAGCATAATAAAGTGAAATTAGAGGCATGAAAATGATGTTAAAAGTTCTGTGTTGGCCAGTGTAAGGAATGGGATTAGACGTGACAGTCCGATCTGTCACGGAAGCATTTGATTACTGTTTCAGGCTCCAGTGCTTGTCTTTATATAACGGAGCACATGGGACAAGGCAGATGACTGGATTGAGGGCAAAGGCAACACACATGGGATAACATGCCATTACTAAAGCTGTCTCTTTCTGTGTGTTCAGTGTCAGTGCTATGGCCAGTGTATGTGTGTGTGTGTGTGTGTGTGTGTGCGTGCATGTGGGCGCGCGCGTGTGTGTGTGAGTGTGTGCGTGCGTGCGTGTGTGTGGCTGTAGCTTGAGTTAAGTCTGATTAATTTGCGACAGGTTATTTGAGCTCTGTAATTAACATGACTCAGAGCACAGCGGAAACACTGGCAAGACACAATGGACCAGGGGTTGAGCACTTTAGTGAGAAAACAGATAGTTTGTTGTTCCTGAGACAATGGCAATTTTTAGCGAGTGCCGATGCGTTGTGAGAGAGCAGAAGGGAGGGATAGAGAATGAATTCTAGCGTAACACAGGGAGAACAAAAAAGGCCAACACTGCAGCAGACAGATAAGCCCCACCATGACAAGGTACTAGAAGAACGAAGGAAAGACCTAAAGGAAAAAAAAAATGAAGAAATTGAGTTTTTCTGGCTTTAAGGAAAAAAAAGGCTTCAACAATTCATGATTATCCTGGTGCTTGTGGTGCAAAGCTTGTCTTTTCAAAATGAGCCTGTACCAGAATGAGCCTGTACCAAAATAGTTTGGGTCGCAGCCGAGGATTCGCACTAAAATGAGCAAATGAGGTGCAGTGTCTTAATAAAAAAAAAAAAAAAAAAAAGAAAGAAAGAAAGAAAGAAAGAAAGAAAGAAAAAGGGAAGCTCGATTTTCATCGAGCTTTCGTGAATTGCATCAGTGCCAAACAGCATGTGGTGAAATCAGAGCTGCTGCCCCCCGGTACATACAACACAACATTAGTCACTGTGTTCAGTTCGACAAGCTCAGATTAAAAACATCAACGCATTTTACATGTTAGCTGCTCTAAAACACATCCAGGAGTGCTTGCTGTTTCTGTGAGTTAGAGCAGATCTAAAGTCACCCTATAGCGCCAACTTCAATATTCACAGAGAAAGAAGAACTCTGTAGATATGGTATTGGTAGATTTCAGTGCAAATCAAAGCAATTGCTCAGTCTGATCAATCTTCCTTTGCCACTCTGCCTTTCATTCTCTCTCTCTCTCTCTCTCTCTCTCTCCCACTGGACTAGGTCTCTCATATTTTAGTGAGGAAGTTGGATATCCGGTGTTACCTTCCCCCAGTAGAGCGGAGTATAGTCCCTGTACACTCAGTACTGGTTTGTATATATATGAAGATGTGCGTTGCAGCTGCTGGGTGACCAGCTCAGCTTTAGTGCTTCTCTGGGATGCCCATGTTTTATTCAGGGGAGTCAAAAATGTGTGTGGAGCCTAAAAGCACATGTGTATATCATTTCCTCCCTTTTGCAGTCCTGTGCGCTGTTTGTTTTTGGGTCACTGACTAATACAGAGACAGGCCATGATAGCGAGAGGCTGGAGTGTGTCTACTGATTGCAGGTGCTGTGGGGAAAAAAATGTAGGATGGAGGGAATTGTCATGTTATGTATAAATGGAGAAATGCATATGGAGGTTATGGCACCAGATGGGCCTCAGTTTTTGAGATCTCTACATTTTCCTTAGGCCAAATCGACAAGCAGATCTGTTTCAAGAGCAATATGGGGAGGGAAATAGAGATAGATAGAGAGAGATAGAGAGAGACAGAAGACAGAGAGAGAGAGAGAGAGAGAGAGAGAGAGAGAGACTAATAGGATGTCTGGTCAGATCCTCTTTATGTTTTAAAACAAATCTCTGTGGTTCACTCCTAATTATGATTGGCATTGTAGGCTAAATTATCTTGGTTGTCAGCACCTCTCATTCTAAAAGATTCATGCTACTGAGAAAACAAAAACAAATAAAAACAAACAACATAATTATCTCATCTCATCTGGTCCGTGGCTGTGACAGTGCAGGTTTGCCCTGCACCGAAACATCTGTTCTTAAAGGTTTTTAAGGTTTTTTTGATGTGCAGCTCACAGAAACAACAGCTATAATCAGTGCCCCTGTCTGCAGCAGCTCCCTACCATTACTGACACTGATAAATGCTGACCTGCCTCTCTACACATTACAGATCGTATCCCTTCTCTGGCCCATCTAAACACTGAACACTATCAGAAATATGTCAGGTTCAAGTCTGCATCACCCTCAGGTGACTCTCCATTTCCACTTCTACTACAGAATTTCACTGCAAAATAAGACATATTTTAACCATAATTTTGACATGTTACTCTGTAACATATTACATGTTACATGCTGTGTCCGTAGGTAAACAACAGTTTGTTCCATCAGTGCATGATCATTGTATAGATCAACCTTAAATGGAAGTTGTATTTGTGCATGTGCGCGTGCATGCATGTGTGCACGTGCGTGCGTGTGTGGGTGTGTGTGTGTGAGTGTATGTTTCAGGGAGAGAGAGAGAGAGAGAGAGAGAGAGAGAGAGAGAGAGATCAGAGTCCATTACCTTGTTTTGTTCCGGAAAAAACAAAAGGAAGGTATCAGAGTAATGTCTGGCCCACGGGTATGCCACTAACTGAGGAGAAATATGCTGAGGCAGCCACTCTTGGTCACTTCGTCCAAAGCCCCCGCGTGAGAGAGAGAGAGAGAGAGAGAGAGAGAGATGATGAAGGGCTCGATTTGTTTAATAATGTATTTACTCATCTGTTTGGAAGCGTGCTTCATCAAGCATCATGAAAACACAAGAAAATAAAAATAAAAATTAGATTAAATATTCCCAGTTCAATAAATAAGTCATCAGATAGACTTCATAAATGTGAATTTTTACAATAACTCCACGAACAGACTGTACCAAATACAACTCTACTCAAGCCCAATCATCAAACTACATGCTTGTAGTCCTAGGAAAAACAGTTTTGACTTTTCATTAAGAAAGAACAAGCTGAAGCTGTAAGTTAATGGACAGTGGTGCTGCCCGTACCTTCAGGATGATTCATGAGTTTATTTTTCATGATACCTTCTCTACTGCCGTTATTTATTACTTCTTTAAAAACATTGCCAGGTCACATCAGACAGCAACCACATTCTCGTCTTGACAGATTATGGACCTGACAATGCTGCTCTGACACACACACACACACACACACACTCACACTCACACACACACACACACACAGTTCATTAGACATTTTTTCGCTAAATGTAAAGAGAAATGCTTTCTTATCATGGCTGTGCAGGTGAATATGTTACAGAGTGCACCTGACTCATGTGCACTCCCTAACACAGTCTCCACATCCTGTGTTGTTAGGATTAGTATGGAGTACCACATATACCCTGGCTTTTATCAGCTAAATATGAGAGAAAGTGGTTCGGCCCTGGAAAGGCTGGATTAGCAAGATTGTCTTCCTGCTTTTTTCCGCCACCATGTAGACCTGAAACAATAAGTGAACTGACATGAGTATGCCTGGAAATCCATTACATATACACGGTACTGAAGGATAACCCAAAATATACATCCATCACATATAGACGGTCCTGAAGGTTAACCCAACATATACATCCATCACATATATACTGTCCTGAAGGATAACCCAAAATATACATCCATCACATATAGATGGTCCTGTAGTATAACCCAACATATACATCCATTACATATACATGGCCCTGAAGGATAACCCAAAATACACATTGAGTACACATGCACAGTCCTATAGGATAACTCAAAGTAGACATTCAGTACATGTAGACTGTCCTGTAGAATAACCCAAAATACACATTCAGCACATATACACAGTCCTGTAGGGTAACCTGAGACAGACTTGAGGTAAAACTGACCAGATGAAACAAAACTTAAAGGTAAAACAGATTCACATGCCATATGATGAGGGATACCAGTAACTCATTCATTCACATGATTTTTTTTTTTTTTTGTCCCTTCTATCTCCTGTTGTCAAATTACACAGAAAAAGCACACACACTTTCACACTTTAAGATTATATACATGTGCCTTTAAGCACTTTAGTCTAAAATATACTTTTATCACCTCTAAAGTGGATAACAAACTGTATAACAGATATATGGCATTGATATCATATCCTGTTTCAGATCTCACGGCCCAGTTCTCAGAGATGTCTGTTCTCATGGAGCTGTGTAAGCTGGAGATGCAGAGAAGTTTACTGATATAGAGCTGGGATGCTGCTAAAAAAATCTGATGATTAAAACATGTTACTTTATATTTGTTCTGCATTCACTATGACTTTGAATTATTTAAGAGGACCTGACAGCAGGACCTGCATCAGTAGTGATAAAGTTGGGGTACTGTGAAATAAAAATGTTGCTGTTAAGTTTTGGATCATGATCAGCAAGCCATCATATTGAATAGCAGAAGAATTATGTCTAATGAAATACATTGCAAATGTGACAGAAACTCCGAACGGGAATATGTGTGTGTGTGTACCGTTACCAGGACTAGTGGTTCTCAACTCCAGTCCTGAGGACTCCCTGTCCTACACTTCTTTGTTTTAACATCTTTGAGCTCAAGATTGACAAACCTGATTCCACTGATCAATTAATAATCAAGCCCTTGATTCTCTCAGTTAACTGTGATAATGAGGAGTTAAAACAACCAAACATACTGTGAGAAAGCACATGTGTGCAGTCTAGTCTAATCAAACATACTGTGAGAAAGCCCATGTGTGTGATCCACTCTAAACAAACATACTGTGAGAAAGCCCATGTGTGTGGACCACTCTAATCAAACATACTGTGAGAAAGCCCATGTGTGTGGACCATTCTAATCAAACATACTGTGAGAAGGCACATGGGTGCAGTCTAGTCTGACCAAACATACTGTGAGAAAGCCCATGTGTGTGGACCACTCTAATCGAACATACTGTGAGAAAGCCCATGTGTGTGGACCATTCTAATCAAACATACTGTGAGAAAGCACATGTGTGCAGTCTAGTCTGACCAAACATACTGTGAGAAAGCGTGTATGGCCCACTCTGACCTAACATACTGTTTGGCTTTAGCACTCATGTATGTGGCTGGTTTCTCTGACAATGACTATGTCCAGGCCTAGACTGAAATGTGTATTGCAGAGATATCCCATTTAAGGAGGAGAGCAAACCGCATAAGGAGAAAAACTCCACCGAAAGAGCAACTTGTGTCAGGAAAGTCATATTTCTGTGGACTGTGGAAAGAAGACACATCAGCTGTCTTGTCTCACTTAGTCAGTCTGCACCCAAACTCATTCTAGCTCCAGTGTTCTGACTGTTTTCACAGTTCTGCTGTCTTTAATGGCCTTAGATAATAAAGATATGCTGAAACTCGCACAATGCGTTTTGACAAGACCGTCACTGACGTTTCTCATTAACGAGTGTTGAGCTATTTGCAGTTCATTAATCATGTGTCTGTCATAAGAGTGGAGTCACATAGTGACACAGTGCAGCGGAGACACAGGCTCATATCTGGCCCTGTGTATTAGTATTAATAGAGCATTTTTCATATATTCCTGTGTGTTACTCACACCTTTAAACGTCCCATGCTTCATTTTTCACATTGGCTATTATGCTATTATGCTCTGCCTCATCAATTCAGACTTGCATGATAGCTCCATTAGTGGAGAATATTATAATGTAGCCTGTTTAGTGTGAATGCAGTAGAGTGATTGTTTATCTAGGATAATAAAGGCATTTATTGGGGAGTGATGAATTGCTTTGTCACTCTGACAGCTCTAATGACAAATAAGTGCTCAGAGTCAGATGGGCTGGACATGGATGCATGTGTTGCTGTGTCCATTCTTTCAAATCCTTTTTTCTTCACTCTTTTCCCCTTCCAACTCTTGTCCTTTCAGCATTCTGAGATATCAAGGCATGCTGAACCATCATTGAAAGAAAAAGGAGGAGGTGAAAGAGAGAATGTGAGCAATGAGACAGAAACAAAGAAACCATAGATTCTAATTGCAAACAGTTGCAAATGGCTTCTTTCTCTGGTCCAGTGCTCCGCACATTAGCATGTAAAGAGGATAGCAGATGAGCCCTGTCTTACCACGCATGAGTACCTCCCCTTCTCTTCCACTACCACTTCCCACTCTACTCCACTACCTCCTCCTCCTCCTCCTCCTCCTCTTCCTCCTATTCACTCTCCTTTTTTTTACCCCTCCTTTAATTACATCAGTACTATTAGTGTTTATTGTATTATTCTCTCCCTCTCTCTCTCTCTCTCTCTTTGACATCGATCTCAGACTCACTTCAATTTTTCCTCTGGACAAGAAAGAACGAAGGGGTGATGTCAGATCGTTTTTATGAGTTTATTACATGGCCATAATACTTTGTTGGACATTTGGCATGTAAAACAGATAGTAAGGCTACAGCATGTGAAATGATTAAGGTTTAAGCAGTGGGAAGATGTTTGGGACTTTGGGATTTTCAGCGCTTCGTATCCTATGGGCCCCATGCCTGTGGAACTCTGCTCTTACATGAGACTCCACCCACTCCAACATGTTACACTGCATCAACGCTTGTGAACCTGAGTCTAGAAGAGTATGTCGGGGTAATGTGTTTGTTCAGTGTATCAGCTCTACAGTGAGAACGAAGGAAAACAGCTCTGTACATGTGGTATTCGTAGATTTCAGTGCAAATCAAAGCAATTGCTCAGTACAAGCAATCCTCCTTTGCCACTCTGCCTTTCATTCTCTCTCTCTCAGGCTCTCTCTCTCACTCACTCACTCTCTCTCTCTCTCTCTCTCTCTCTCTGTTACTGTGTTTATGTCTCCTTCTTGCTCTTTAACACCTACTGACAGTTATGCAGGCAATTTGTTCCTCAGTCACTCTTATTGTCTACCCATATTTTGAGCAGTATCATTAGAATAAGCTTAACATAAACATGTAATTGACTGTAAATCAGTTTCTGAAGTTTGTAGATTGGTATTGCCTAAAAGATGCATCTCATATAAGAGGTGAATAAAAAAAAATCTCTCTCTCTTTTCACAAACAGTCTAATCCATAATGGAGTGTTCTCATAAATGATTAATGTTGTGTAGGGCTATGAATTATAGAATGCAGCTGATCCCGCTGGTCTCCCAAGGCAGGGAAAATGAGTGGAAACACATGGCCGTATACACAGTCCACATGTGATTAGGGTTAGAAGCATCAGGTCAGCTGCCTTTATAATGCATGTATGAAATATCTGTGTTTTTTCCAGTCACAACTCATGAAACAAAAAGAATAGTGTAAATATTTGATAGTTTTTGTGGGAAAACATCAATATTTGATGTGGTTGCAGTCCTGCATTCCATTTTCTCAGAACTCATTTTCATTTTCAGTTTTAGTATGATCTCATGAATGTAATTTTATTAAAAATGACATAAAAAGTAAAGAGATGTAAGTGTTGGGTTTAAAGTAAACCTAGGCATTTTTTTCAATAATGTAAAAGCTTGAGCTGAACCTAGCTGTGAACATGACTATATCTATGAATTCTCTCTCCTGGGACAACCAGTTTAAAACAGGTCCCCTACCCAAGCTCTCATTCCATACCAGTATAGAACATGTACAGGCTGGGAATACAAGAAGAAGAAGAAGAGGAGGAAGAAGAAGATGATGATGAAGATGAAGGTGAAGTGATGAAGATGATGATGAAGAATGCCATTCCCTACCCAGTTGCACAGTACACATTGATCTAGCTGCTAGGGCAGCGCTTATTGCCATACCTTTCTCTCCACAAAGTGGTGTCCATGAAGTCTGTTTTTCAGGCCTGTTCACACGTGGCTGAGAGCAAGAACCAGACTGGTGCTGGGGAAGCATGATGTCACTCAGCAGGGACACATGAACTGTTCTGCTCCATTCTTGGAGGCTAGCATCTGTGTCAGATTTGTTGCCTCTTTCAAGTTTTAGTCTGAAAACTTGTTAGGAAAATTAAGGAATGGGATGGTGTGTACATGATTACACGTCCCTCGGAAAACCCTGCATTCCCACAGCATGTCACCCTCTTCTCCCCAGCAGGCTTACATCATAAGGATGCATTTCAGCATAGCTACGCTGTGAATAATTAACACAAAGATATTTAAATTTTAAAAATAATCAGAAACATTTTTGAAACACTGTAGCCTTATGTCTCAGTTTTTGTTCTGAGGCAACAAAATCTTGGAAAGTGAGAGAAAAAATTGGATTACAAGAAGAAAGCACTTGGACAGAATGCATATTAAGAAGATAATCCATTGTTAACTTGCAGAGGCAAAGAAAACGATATCACAAAAGCCTTGAGCACACTTGAACAAATTCAGAGCACACGTCATTGCACAGAGCATAACTGGCCAAAATCACAGCATGGAAGTGAAAAACCTGAAAGCTAGTTTGTGAGCGATCATGGCCACGCTGTTTCCTGTCAGCACCATCTTAGACCAGGCTATTGACAGATGGGCTTTCTCAATGAAAAGTTTCTTAATGCCGTCCAATGCTTCCCCATTGGAATCAACTTTTCTTTCTGAACCGTGGATCATTAGAAACACAGGGTACAATCATTAACGTCATTCCCAGTGAACAAACCATCTTGTCTGAGATTACCACTGAAGGTTTGGCATAATTACGGTAACTGTTGAGTTTGCCTTGGTACTTTAAGGCTGGTCTGGCACCAGCGGCATTGACAGTGTCAGAAACAGAAGAATGGGTCTCTTTTTTTTTTTGTTTTGTTTTTAGTTGACCATGACATGAGCTTTTTAAAAACTTCATAGATGTCTTTTGAAATGTTTTCTAAACATCATAGTGCAGTATAGTACTGACTATCTGAATTCATTAAATGATATAAGTGCCCATTAAAAGAAATCCTGATTGATTAGTGTATACTTGGGAACGGACCTCACTCCCAAACCACAACACCCCTAAAACACCCACCCATCTGGCCCTGTGTCCAGTTTTCTCTTTATAAATCTGGACCTGTCTTTAGTTTGACTGTGTGTTAATTTTGCTTGTCTTTAGTTTGACTGTGTTTTAATCTGGATTTGTCACAGTTTATCTGCGTTTTAATCTGGGCCTATCTTTAGTTTGTTTGTGTGTTGATTTGGCTTGTTTTTAGTTTGTCTGTGTGTTAATCTAGCTTTTCTTTAGTTTGTCTGTGTGTTAATCTGGTTTGTCTTTAGTTTGTCTGTGTGTTAACCTGGCTCAGCGTCATAATCTGAATGCATGGTAATGTGGGAATGATACGGTTAGCTAGCAGAGTGTTTGAGAGTAAGGAATTGTTTTCATTGTTTATTCATTGGCCCATATACAACATTGGAAAATTCACTTTTGCCATGGTAATGTATGTCACTAAGTTCCACAGGCCAAACGTGACACTGTTTATAAAACCCTTCTTGCTCTAATTTACTCTAAAAATGCATCAGGAATAGCAGGTAACTCAATTATCATGTCCCACTTGCATAGTGAACTTAACACAAAGTGTAATTTTGTTTTGTTAGCTGTCTGACACAACATGTCTCTTGTTCCTGTGCATTGCATATTTTGTTGCTGCTATGTTCTTTCTCTGGCTCTTTCAGATCTGCAGATTGTTTCAGTGCTTAGAGAGATTTATACTACTCCAGTGACAGCCAGGCTTACCTGCATTAATAATTATTCTCTTGCTGATATTTCTGTCTAGAAGCACATTTGGAAGTTGAAGCAGAAAATATCATTAATAATCATAAATTCGCTGTGATAAAATTAATATGATGTAACAGAGTGACTCAGAGTTTGTCTTTAAATGTTAAACATTCTGTAAATCAATCAAATTTCCATCAGACCTCTGAGGTATGTGTCTACACCGAAAAGCAGAAGTTCTAGCACCACTTTTTCTTCTTCTTTTTTTTTTTAATCCAAGCCAAATGAGGGCTTCTGTCTGAACACAGGTGTTGGTTGTAGGTTCTGTGAGGTCTTGTCTCAGATCTGGGTGATAATTTCTCTTATGCTGTGGTACCTAGCTCAAATGAACATCTCCCATTTTCAGTGCCTGATGCAGATCTCAGTCCTTCATTACGTAAATTTGGCCTCTGTACAGGCAGGCTTCCCAGCATCATAAATCATTCACCTCCACAACCAGTAGAGGGAGAGAAGGAGGGCATGAGGAGAGAGCTAGCGGCAGGTTCCTCTCTGATCTCCCCTGCCTTGTCAGATTGAATATTGACTTACTCTAGGGTGTTAAGACCATTGGGACACAATTTTAGACGGTGAGACAGTGCTGTTCATGACTACCTTGTCCACGTTCAACCACATCATAAAAATCATAAAAAGACCAGAGACTCCAACAGAAGTGAAAGGGCTGTAAAACATTTAGTTATGTCTGTAGCATTTCAGTGAAGCATACAGTAAAACACACAGTTATGTAAAACATACAGTTATATCTGTAGCATTTCAGAGAAGCATACAATAAAACACAAAGTTATATAAAGCATACAGAAGTGAAAGGGGTGTAAAACATATAGTTATGTTTGTAGCATTTCAGAGAGGCATACAGTAAAACACACAGTTATGTAAAACGTTAAGTTATGTCTGTAGCCTTTCAGAGAGGCATACAGTAAAACACACAGTTATATAAAATGTATAGTTATGTCTGTAGCATTTCAGAGAGGCATACAGTAAAACACACAGTTATGTAAAACGTATAGTTATGTCTGTAGCATTTCAGAGAGGCATACAGTAAAACACACAGTTATATAAAACGTATAGTTATGTCTGTAGCATTTCAGAGAGGCATACAGTAAAACACACAGTTATGTAAAACGTTTAGTTATGTCTGTAGCATTTCAGAGAGGCATACAGTAAAACACACAGTTATATAAAACGTATAGTTATGTCTGTAGCATTTCAGAGAGGCATACAGTAAAACACACAGTTATATAAAACGTATAGTTATGTCTGTAGCATTTCAGAGAGGCATACAGTAAAACACACAGTTATATAAAACGTATAGTTATGTCTGTAGCATTTCAGAGAGGCATACAGTAAAACACACAGTTATGTAAAACGTATAGTTATGTCTGTAGCATTTCAGAGAGGCATACAGTAAAACACACAGTTATGTAAAACGTTTAGTTATGTCTGTAGCATTTCAGAGAGGCATACAGTAAAACACACAGTTATGTAAAACGTTTAGTTATGTCTGTAGCCTTTCAGTCCCAGTTATTCCATGGACTGCTCAGGCTTGACAGTGGCCTGGTAACTGATGACAGCAAAGAAAGAAAGAAACCTAACTAGCTTCACCTGCAACAATGTATTTTTTGTTTCATGCAAATTACTAGAAGAAATCTTCTGGATTAAAGATAGGGAAAGAAAGAGTCAGAGAAGACAAGAAAAGAAAGGAGGGGAGAAGGGAGAAAACTCAGAGACCTAAAGAGATAGAATGATGGATGAAGTCAAGTATTAAATGTCAGAGAAAAGGAGAGGTCAACACACGTCAACTGCGGCAGATTTCTAAAGGCCTGGATTAAGGCTGAAAACCACACAGAACAGTCATTCAGCTGTGTGGAATCACATTTTTAACGAACTGATGAACAGGTCTTTAATGACTGCCCAACACATACCCTACAGACATCCATATGTTTGTCCAGGCACACCAAAGGCTTCACACACACACTAACCCATACATTAAATGTACATTCACTCAATTATATTTATTACGTATCCATTTTTGCTACTAATGAATGCTCCATGACACTGTAATAGACGTTAATTGCATGAACGTGAGATATCGTCTTCTAACTCAGGCGAAGACAGAAGCAACCAGCACTGGGGTCTGAATTCACTTCACTGATTGGTCCTGTAATTGCAAGCTCTTTTCATTTTTAGTCTGGTGATGGTGATTTTGCTGTTTGAAAGATTAACTGAAGCAGCAGAGACTACAGCGCAAAAAGGGCATAGTTACACTTTCCTTGAAGTTGGACACACACGGCGCAAGATAACAAACACACACTGGTTCAGAGAAACACACATTGAAGGCAGATAACGTACTGATTTGGTTTAAAGCTCACTGTGTGTGAGGTCAAAAGACAGTTGGCTGACTCCCCAGAATTCACATACACACACACACACACACACACACGCACGCACGCACGCACGCACCCACGCACGCACACACACACACACACACACACACACACATACACACACACACACACACACACACACACACATTCACCTCACATCCATCCCTCTCCCTGCGGAATGCACGTTTACTGAATCAGCAGTTCTTAGGGGAAGAGAAAGCTCTGTAGAACTCCATGTTCAGCAGCTGTTTTTCTGCACACACACACACACACACACACACACACACACACACACACACACATGCACATTCTCTCTGTTTCACCACACCTACCACACAGCTCACTTCATTCTCTCTCCGTAAGCAGAACCATTGCCACCGGGGTGGAAGTGGATCCAGACGTTGCTGGTGTCTTGCCAGAAACCCCGCAGCCTACCTGCCTTTTCCTGTCAAAGGCATTTCTGCTGCTACAAAACCTTCTGGAAGACAGTATGGCTTTGTACCATCAACAGATATCACATGATACCAGTGTCAAAATAACCTATTTGTTTTTTTTCTTGTGGTTGAAAAGAAATAGAGTTGATTTCTTTCTCCAGTTATAGCTGCTATCCCTTTCATAAGGAGTATAATATAATAATAATTTTTCTGCGGAACCTTTGAGGATGTGTTTGTGTTTGAGGGGGAGCTATTAAGAGATCACTCAGCAAAATGTGCTGATGAAAGGTAGCTCAACAGGCTCATCGTCAGCTCTTCAAAACTATTTATTTTTAATGAGAGAACTGAGTGTCTGTGTGTCACAGCACTGATTAGGAATTTCTGACAAACTCACAATATCTGAACTCTTCCCTCCTTACTCTGCTGTTCACCTCATCAGTCACTTGCTCAGATTGGCTGAATTAAGATGTCAGCACGCAAAACCGGCATCGTCCAGTGGCTTTTGCCAAGAGTTTCTGTATCATTAATTCAACAGCAATTCAGTTAGGATGGATAACAGAAGATTCTTTTTAATTTCAGACAGCTAATTTATTTTCATTTTAACAGCACAGTGCAGTAACTGATGTGAGATCACTTCTATCACAGTAGTCTAAAATATGTAAAAGATACTGGGAGAGAAACATTGAGAGAGGCCAACATGCTCTTCTCTCCATTCATCAGCAAATGATGGATCAGAAAACCATCAATGCAAAGAGAGTGTTACCGGTGAAAGAGCACATGCACAAAACAGTCAACACAAAATGCTTTCATAGCCACAAAACACACAATAAGAAGGCCTGAATGAAATTACACAGAAAATTTGGACAAAAATATTTTGTGTGTATGTTGAAATGTTTACTTAGAGTTTATTGCAGCTCCACTCAGCTTGAGAGTTGTGTTGTATGTCCTTATGTGATATGATAACTAGAATTGTTTGACATTTAACAAGGCATGTGAAAATGGCAGCTTTGAAAACAGAATGCAGAAATTTCAGGAAAAAAAACAACAACAACAAAAAAACAGTATCCAGAGTATTCCTCCGATGTGTCAAGGATTCTAACTTCAGGTTAAGTAAAAAATCTGGAAAATACTGAGACCAGAGTTTATAAATTTTCTATCAGGTTAGATTGCCGAAATGATCTGTTATTTGTAGAACACTGCCATTGTCCTGTTTACAAAACATGCAAACCAGAGGTGAAGAGACAAGAGAAATGTTCAGAACCATTCAGACTTGATATTTTACCGGAAAACCATTCCTGAAATCACTCCCTGTGTGACCTACAGTGTGATGGTTCTCTGCTCCAGTACTGGAACTCCACCAGACAGCACGACACACTCACAACTTATTCAGTCTGACCACTGATCATTGTGCCCATGTTTTCCTCACCTCTACATGGTCGTGTTAGGCATTAACTGAAATGTGCTGGGAGTCTTAGTTCTCATTGGATAATTTGATTCTGTGTATAGTTCTTCACTACATATGGAATATAGTGCACGGTGACCTGTACTGTACAAATGATATACACTACGGTAGCACGCATATGCCGCAGTGCAACACGGCAGGTGGAATTATTAATGGGAACAGGCAAATTATGTTGAATGTAGTGGTAGATTATACACTGACACATTGTTGTGACGTTTCAAGTGTATAATCAAGATGGTGTCTGGGTATTTTCCATTATTTCACGTGCTGGTTCTTTATGTAGACGAAGATTGCATAGATAACTCCGATGCTCTATGTAGACATGTTTACATAGATAACTCCGATGCTCTATGTAGACACGATTGTATAGATAACTTTGATGGTCTATGTAGACGAGATTGCATAGATAACTCCAAGGCTCTATGTAGACCAGATTGTATAGATGACTCTGATGCTCTGTGTATACACGATTATATCACTCCAATGCTCTGTGTAGATGAGATTGAATAGATAACTCTGATGCTCTAGGTAGACACAGTTGTATAGATAACACCAATGTTGTATGTAGAGGTGACTCTGAAGAGAACTCCAGGGTTCTATGTAGACATGACTCTGAAGAGAACTCTAGGGTTCTGTGTAGAGGTGACTCTGTGGGGAAAGGAGAGTGTTTACAAGCGCAGTCTATATTCTTGTACAGTGTACAGTCACTGTGCAAGCCAGTGTGCAGGTCAGTGTACAGTTAGTGTGCAGTCAGGGCACAGTCTGGGTATAGTCTGTACAGTCAGTGTACAGTCAGTGTGCAGTCAGTGTACAGTCAGTGTACAGTCAGTGTGCAGTCAGTGTACAGTCTGTACAGTCAGTGTGCAGTCAGTGTACAGTCAGTGTGCAGTCAGTGTACAGTCAGTGTACAGTCAGTGTACAGTCAGTGTGCAGTCAGTGTACAGTCTGTACAGTCAGTGTACAGTCAGTGTGCAGTAAGTGTACAGTCTGTACAGTCAGTGTGCAGTCAGTGTACAGTCAGTGTGCAGTCAGTGTACAGTCAGGGTACAGTCAGTGTGTACTCAGTGTACAGTCAGTGTGCAGTCAGTGTACAGTCAGTGTGCAGTCAGTGTACAGTCTGGGTATAGTCTGTACAGTCAGTGTACAGTCAGTGTACAGTCAGTGTGCAGTCAGTGTACAGTCAGTGTACAGTCAGTGTGTACTCAGTGTACAGTCAGTGTGCAGTCAGTGTACAGTCTGTACAGTCAGTGTACAGTCAGTGTGCAGTCAGTGTACAGTCTGTACAGTCAGTGTGCAGTCAGTGTACAGTCAGTGTGCAGTCAGTGTACAGTCAGTGTGCAGTCAGTGTACAGTCAGGGTACAGTCAGTGTGTACTCAGTGTACAGTCAGTGTGCAGTCAGTGTGCAGTCAGTGTACAGTCAGTGTGTACTCAGTGTACAGTCAGTGTGCAGTCAGTGTACAGTCTGTACAGTCAGTGTACAGTCAGTGTGCAGTAAGTGTACAGTCTGTACAGTCAGTGTGCAGTCAGTGTACAGTCAGTGTGCAGTCAGTGTACAGTCAGTGTACAGTCAGTGTGCAGTCAGTGTACAGTCAGTGTGCAGTCAGTGTACAGTCTGTACAGTCAGTGTACAGTCAGTGTGCAGTAAGTGTACAGTCTGTACAGTCAGTGTGCAGTCAGTGTACAGTCAGTGTGCAGTCAGTGTACAGTCAGGGTACAGTCAGTGTGTACTCAGTGTACAGTCAGTGTGCAGTCAGTGTACAGTCAGTGTGCAGTCAGTGTACAGTCTGGGTATAGTCTGTACAGTCAGTGTACAGTCAGTGTACAGTCAGCGTGCAGTCAGTGTACAGTCAGTGTACAGTCAGTGTGTACTCAGTGTACAGTCAGTGTGCAGTCAGTGTACAGTCTGTACAGTCAGTGTACAGTCAGTGTGCAGTCAGTGTACAGTCTGTACAGTCAGTGTGCAGTCAGTGTACAGTCAGTGTGCAGTCAGTGTACAGTCAGTGTGCAGTCAGTGTACAGTCAGGGTACAGTCAGTGTGTACTCAGTGTACAGTCAGTGTGCAGTCAGTGTGCAGTCAGTGTACAGTCAGTGTGTACTCAGTGTACAGTCAGTGTGCAGTCAGTGTACAGTCTGTACAGTCAGTGTACAGTCAGTGTGCAGTAAGTGTACAGTCTGTACAGTCAGTGTGCAGTCAGTGTACAGTCAGTGTGCAGTCAGTGTACAGTCAGGGTACAGTCAGTGTACAGTCAGTGTGCAGTCAGTGTACAGTCAGTGTACAGTCAGTGTGCAGTCAGTGTACAGTCTGTACAGTCAGTGTACAGTCAGTGTGCAGTAAGTGTACAGTCTGTACAGTCAGTGTGCAGTCAGTGTGTAGTCAGTGTGCAGTCAGTGTACAGTCAGTGTGCAGTCAGTGTACAGTCAGGGTACAGTCAGGGTACAGTCAGTGTGCAGTCAGTGTGTACTCAGTGTACAGTCAGTGTGCAGTCAGTGTACAGTCAGGGTACAGTCAGTGTGCAGTCAGTGTACAGTCTGTACAGTCAGTGTGCAGTAAGTGTACAGTCTGTACAGTCAGTGTACAGTCAGTGTGCAGTCAGTGTACAGTCTGTACCGTCAGTGTGCAGTAAGTGTACAGTCTGTACAGTCAGTGTGCAGTCAGTGTACAGTCAGTGTGCAGTCAGTGTACAGTCAGTGTACAGTCAGTGTACAGTCAGTGTGCAGTCAGTGTACAGTCAGTGTACAGTCAGTGTACAGTCTGTACAGTCAGTGTACAGTCAGTGTGCAGTAAGTGTACAGTCTGTACAGTCAGTGTGCAGTCAGTGTACAGTCAGTGTGCAGTCAGTGTACAGTCAGGGTACAGTCAGTGTGTACTCAGTGTACAGTCAGTGTGCAGTCAGTGTACAGTCAGTGTACAGTCAGTGTGCAGTCAGTGTACAGTCTGTACAGTCAGTGTACAGTCAGTGTGCAGTCAGTGTACAGTCAGGGTACAGTCAGTGTGTACTCAGTGTACAGTCAGTGTGCAGTCAGTGTACAGTCAGTGTACAGTCAGTGTGCAGTCAGTGTACAGTCTATACAGTCAGTGTACAGTCAGTGTGCAGTCAGTGTGTAGTCAGTGTGCAGTCAGTGTGCAGTCAGTGTACAGTCAGGGTACAGTCAGTGTGTACTCAGTGTACAGTCAGTGTGCAGTCAGTGTGCAGTCAGTGTACAGTCAGTGTACAGTCAGTGTGCAATCAGTGTGTAGTCAGTGTACAGTCAGTGTGCAGTCAGTGTACAGTCAGGGTACAGTCAGTGTGCAGTCAGTGTGTACTCAGTGTACAGTCAGTGTGCAGTCAGTGTACAGTCAGTGTGCAGTCAGTGTACAGTCTGGGTATAGTCTGTACAGTCAGTGTACAGTCAGTGTACAGTCAGTGTGCAGTCAGTGTACAGTCAGTGTACAGTCAGTGTGTACTCAGTGTACAGTCAGTGTGCAGTCAGTGTACAGTCTGTACAGTCAGTGTACAGTCAGTGTGCAGTCAGTGTACAGTCTGTACAGTCAGTGTGCAGTCAGTGTACAGTCAGTGTGCAGTCAGTGTACAGTCAGTATGCAGTCAGTGTACAGTCAGGGTACAGTCAGTGTGTACTCAGTGTACAGTCAGTGTGCAGTCAGTGTGCAGTCAGTGTACAGTCAGTGTGTACTCAGTGTACAGTCAGTGTGCAGTCAGTGTACAGTCTGTACAGTCAGTGTACAGTCAGTGTGCAGTAAGTGTACAGTCTGTACAGTCAGTGTGCAGTCAGTGTACAGTCAGTGTGCAGTCAGTGTACAGTCAGTGTACAGTCAGTGTGCAGTCAGTGTACAGTCAGTGTGCAGTCAGTGTACAGTCTGTACAGTCAGTGTACAGTCAGTGTGCAGTAAGTGTACAGTCTGTACAGTCAGTGTGCACTCAGTGTACAGTCAGTGTGCAGTCAGTGTACAGTCAGGGTACAGTCAGTGTGTACTCAGTGTACAGTCAGTGTGCAGTCAGTGTACAGTCAGTGTGCAGTCAGTGTACAGTCTGGGTATAGTCTGTACAGTCAGTGTACAGTCAGTGTACAGTCAGTGTGCAGTCAGTGTACAGTCAGTGTACAGTCAGTGTGTACTCAGTGTACAGTCAGTGTGCAGTCAGTGTACAGTCTGTACAGTCAGTGTACAGTCAGTGTGCAATCAGTGTACAGTCTGTACAGTCAGTGTGCAGTCAGTGTACAGTCAGTGTGCAGTCAGTGTACAGTCAGTGTGCAGTCAGTGTACAGTCAGGGTACAGTCAGTGTGTACTCAGTGTACAGTCAGTGTGCAGTCAGTGTGCAGTCAGTGTACAGTCAGTGTGTACTCAGTGTACAGTCAGTGTGCAGTCAGTGTACAGTCTGTACAGTCAGTGTACAGTCAGTGTGCAGTAAGTGTACAGTCTGTACAGTCAGTGTGCAGTCAGTGTACAGTCAGTGTGCAGTCAGTGTACAGTCAGGGTACAGTCAGTGTACAGTCAGTGTGCAGTCAGTGTACAGTCAGTGTACAGTCAGTGTGCAGTCAGTGTACAGTCTGTACAGTCAGTGTACAGTCAGTGTGCAGTAAGTGTACAGTCTGTACAGTCAGTGTGCAGTCAGTGTGTAGTCAGTGTACAGTCAGTGTGCAGTCAGTGTACAGTCAGTGTGCAGTCAGTGTACAGTCAGGGTACAGTCAGGGTACAGTCAGTGTGCAGTCAGTGTGTACTCAGTGTACAGTCAGTGTGCAGTCAGTGTACAGTCAGGGTACAGTCAGTGTGCAGTCAGTGTACAGTCTGTACAGTCAGTGTGCAGTAAGTGTACAGTCTGTACAGTCAGTGTACAGTCAGTGTGCAGTCAGTGTACAGTCTGTACCGTCAGTGTGCAGTAAGTGTACAGTCTGTACAGTCAGTGTGCAGTCAGTGTACAGTCAGTGTGCAGTCAGTGTACAGTCAGTGTACAGTCAGTGTACAGTCAGTGTGCAGTCAGTGTACAGTCAGTGTACAGTCAGTGTACAGTCTGTACAGTCAGTGTACAGTCAGTGTGCAGTAAGTGTACAGTCTGTACAGTCAGTGTGCAGTCAGTGTACAGTCAGTGTGCAGTCAGTGTACAGTCAGTGTGCAGTCAGTGTACAGTCAGGGTACAGTCAGTGTGTACTCAGTGTACAGTCAGTGTGCAGTCAGTGTACAGTCAGTGTACAGTCAGTGTGCAGTCAGTGTACAGTCTGTACAGTCAGTGTACAGTCAGTGTGCAGTCAGTGTACAGTCAGGGTACAGTCAGTGTGTACTCAGTGTACAGTCAGTGTGCAGTCAGTGTACAGTCAGTGTACAGTCAGTGTGCAGTCAGTGTACAGTCTATACAGTCAGTGTACAGTCAGTGTGCAGTCAGTGTGTAGTCAGTGTGCAGTCAGTGTGCAGTCAGTGTACAGTCAGGGTACAGTCAGTGTGTACTCAGTGTACAGTCAGTGTGCAGTCAGTGTGCAGTCAGTGTACAGTCAGTGTACAGTCAGTGTACAGTCAGTGTGCAGTCAGTGTGTAGTCAGTGTACAGTCAGTGTGCAGTCAGTGTACAGTCAGGGTACAGTCAGTGTGCAGTCAGTGTGTACTCAGTGTACAGTCAGTGTGCAGTCAGTGTACAGTCAGGGTACAGTCAGTGTACAGTCAGTGTGCAGTCAGTGTACAGTCAGGGTACAGTCAGTGTGTAGTCAGTGTACAGTCTGTGTACAGTATGTGTACAGTCAGTGTACAGTCAGTGTACAGTCAGTGTGCAGTCAGTGTGCAGTAAGTGTACAGTCAGTGTACAGTCAGTGTACTGACCTTCTCAGTCTTCCTGTTAACACAAAAGAATCATTAAACCCTTTAGCCATGGTGCAGTGTCAGTTATAGGTATAGTCAGAGAAAATGTTGTTGCCTGACACTGTGGCAGATCTCAGTATGGATTTGTATTGATAGAGGCCACTGATGGAGTCAAGAAGGGTCTAAAGCCCAGCACGTGGTGAGTCATTATGGCCTGTGTGTGGAGAAAGATGTGTGACCTGCCGAGGCAGACAGGCACAGAGGACCAGATCAGACCTCTTCTGACTGAAGACCAGAGAAAGATCTCTGATTCAGTAAAGAGTCTTCAGACTGAGGACCAGAGAAAGATCTCTGACTCAATAAAGAGTCTGGATGAAGCTGTAACTGGAGTGTCATTGGTTGCCACTGAGAGCCCAGTCACAGCAGACAAGGGGCTTCGTACATAATAAGATTCTATAATGCAGAGAGCAAGTGGATTATGGGTTTAGTTCAAGGAGATTTACACAGACATATACAAAACGAGCGTAATATGAGTTTGTGTAGTCTGTCTGCACTAGTATACATTTTTACCGCCCGATTTGTTCCTTATGACATGAAAGCAGGTTTTGAAAGTGATGCAGACACCAGCAACTGATTCACCAGCACCAAAGAGGACTATTTCTATGGTTTGTAATGTAGGATGACAATGTGAGAATGTTAGGAGGCACTGTCACTTCAGTGTCTGAAAGAAAAGAAATGGAAAGTAAAAGAAAAGAAGGGGAAAAGGGAAGAAAACCCCTGGTGTCTAAAATAGCTTTCAGTATCCTCTCAGTTTTTTTAAACTGCTCACACTGTTTCTGTATTTTGCTTTTCTATTACATCATTATATATTATGGATTACACTCTGAGAGATTGAAAACAAATTTATTTCAATGGCTAACATTTAATAAATATTCATATTTGTGTGTGTGCTCACAGCAGTAGATGTTTCTGTAGTTTAGTTGCCACCAAATGCTCCGGCACTTTCTTTCAGCAGCACTCAGCTGGAGAGCATAAGAGCTCAAACAGAAATATGGTCATGTGTGTAGATCTCATCCGTTAGAGAGACCATGAGCTGAGCTGCATTCATTGGTCATGTTAGCAGTTGTGAAAATAATGCTCAGAGACTGACATTAGAGAATCTGGCTGCAAACTCTCTGTAGACTATATTCCGTCTGGAGGGAAGACTGAAACGCTCTGTGTCTTGAGTGGAGAGCTTGCCTTCGGAATGCTTTTAGTTCAAGCCTGGCTGTATTGCTTGTCTGGGATATCAGCCCCTTGCAGCTGAGCTTTAGACAGACAGAACATGATTGATTGAACATACCACATGGAGCAACTGCCTGTCCCACAACAGTGCTTTGGCCCAACTATTATTAGCAGACATGGACATGTGGCCTCTTTACTGTCTAAGTTACTATCTCTACTACCACGGTCTTTCTGTCCTTGTGTCTTGGTATAATTACTCATTGTAAAAAAAGACACAGGATCATCCTTCATCCAGGATGGCCCAAGCTCTGCATTTTCATGACCTTGTTCCTTCATTTGGTGCATCTGACATCTTTGCTATAGGCCTACGTCTAAAGAAAGTTCATAACATTTATTTTTTGTTTGTTTCAATCACCCATTGCTAACATTACTGACGTGTGTTTTAACAGGATGTAATGAATGGAAGAAGAGGGAAATAAAATAATAGTAATAATAATAATAACAATAATAATAATAATAAAAAGTATATATATATATATATATATATATATATATATATATATATCAGACAAAATCAAGCATGACAGAAAAACACATTCCCACTTTTTTGGTTGCTTGAATTTTCTTTCCTTCTCTATTGAATTATCCACGCTCTAGCTGTAGCAGAACTTCATTAGACCCCTGGGTTTTCTGAACTGTGGCGTGTGTAAAACATTTAATATTAAATGGTTCTTTTTAACAGAAAAGAAAAAACCCCACCCACTCCCTCCCTCATCTCAGTCATTTTTTGGCTTTTAATTTTCTGCTGCTGTCATGCATCAGGGGCTCTGTTGGTCTGCACTACTGAATGCAAACAGGGAGATGCCAAATGGGGATGGGCATAAATGAGGAATGCTGGCGGACACTTGGACAACTGATGCAGATTCCTTGGTATGACGTTGTCCAGAAACAGAGAGAGCGAAAAATAAATTATTTAAAAAGGAATGTGAGGAGATAATGGTGTGAACTCAGTAATCTTGACTTGGTCTCTCACTCTCTCTCTCTCTCTCTCTCTCTCTCTCTCTCTCTTTCTCTCTGCCTGTTTCAGGCTGTGAATGTGGCGTGTTTTCATGCTGAAAGAGGACAGGGAGGAGCCGGCCTGTTTTCATGCGGTAAGAAGACTCTCTCTGTCTCGGGGAACAGAGTCTTCCAGGGCCTGGAGGGAAGGGATGGTTCACGCATGGCTGACATGTTACATATTTTGATACCCACATGTTTGGCCTGATCATTCATCCTTCAGGGAAAAAGAAAATTCTGTAACAAAGAATGAGAACTGGGAAAAAAAAAAAAGAGAAAGAAAAAAAAAATCTGTTTGAAACAAACTTAGCTCTAATCTGCCACTTTTATTTATTAATAATTTCATTTATTTTCTCTCATTTTTGTTGGATTAGTGGAAAAAGGCATTTTCTTTCTCTGCTTGGGTACACAGATTAACAGAAAGCCTAAGTGAGAGTCAGGGTGGATTAGAGCTATGTGTCAATTAACAATTTACAATTTACAATTTAGCATTTAGCAGACGCTTTTAGCCAAAGCGACTTACAATCAGTGCATCAGTTGGATTCCTAATGTGTCAGCCGGATTCCTAATGTGTCAGTTTGCTGTTTGCATTGGTCCAGTCTTCCTGATCCATGCTTACTTACAGTCACACTGCATCACCAAAACAGAGGCTCTGTGCACCACGACTTGCCAATGTTCACCTCAAACTCCCTGCTCTCCTCTTATAGAGACTTTTTATCCATCCTGTCAAGGGGAGACAAAGAGACATGGCTGAAACATTAGGTTGCCTAGAGAACTGTAAACAGCTAATTCCTATGTAATGCTATTTAAAGAAAGCTTAACTGCCAAAAAACCTCACATTAAACACCAGCTTAGTGTAAATAAATAAAAAATAATAATAATTTTTAAAAAGGGAAAGAACAATTTTTAACACAGATTTACTGGAGTTTTTTTGAAAGTGCTTTTGGAGCACAGGCACTGAACTAGCCTGGTCTGGCATGTAAGACATGACCTCTGCAAGCACACGCAACCCCTTCACTGCCCACTGTGTCACTGGCTCTTGGCTGAAGGCACATCATAGCTCTTTCCTGAGGGTGAGACTAATTTTAAACCAAGTCATGTGCTGCAGAGAGCTGCATATATAGCAAAATGAAAACTTGAGAAAAATATGTCAAAACCATGTTTTGAACATGGGTGTAAATAATCTCACACAAAAACAAACAGCCATGTGCCCAAACTAAGTTAAAGGGAAAGAAAAAAACAAAAAACAAACAAACAAACAAAAAAAACCCTCAAGTGTATTGACAGAGAGAAGACAGATATGTTTCCTCTTTATTTAAATCTTTATATTGCAACATAATGCATTATTTAATAAAACTTCACATTAATAGATCATAAGATGTCATGTGTTATGGCCACATGCTCAGATCAACTGCAGAGCACTGCTGTCACTTCAGAGAGGAAGACTGCCCTCAGCGAGACTACAGTGGTAGAAAATGAAAGTGTTATCGAGCACTGATACTGATGGCATATGAATGGGTCAATATGTCAATGACAGAGTGAATTGGTAAAATAGCAGAGTGAGGACCAGTCATGTAACATCTGGGTGTCTGGCTCAACAAGGACGCCCCAAAGGGTTGGCTGGGGGGGCCGTGGCCATATTGCTAAAATAACTGGCCACCCCACTTGCCCCCAGCTGACAAGCCCCAGTCGCTGTAATCTCTTTGCAACGGCAACTCCTTAAATATCTGATATACATTTAAGGCAGACCAGTTGAGGTTCTGGCCACGGCATTACAAGACACTTGTACAAGTGCACACATTTCCCTTGTTTTCTGGGCAGGAGACCCCAATCTCATTATGATTTTTAGCTAAGGTTCAACACATGTTGAGGTGAGCAATTCAGCGATGCTAGATATGCGATAATTATTGTACTTGTAGAATAATTTTGCCCTCTGTACGATGTATGATCAGTAATGCCAAAAGTCCCATAATGTATGATAATTTGATTGTTTTGTGACGCTTAGTATTAGTAGTTGTTATCAGTCTAGGCTATCTCACTTTAATTCATTTGCCGACATGATCAGGATAGTAAAATATGGGTTCTATGTCTGTGTTTACACATCTTTTTTCACATGACATCTTTCCAGCCAAATATGTTAAGAAACTGAGTATGAAATCTGATGTGTTGTGTTTTGTAATTGCATCAGAACTTTAGGTCAGACATTTTTACATTCATAATTGTTTAATTTATTCAATAGAATACAGATATACCTAGAATCATAACCACTTGTACAACATTTGGCCATCTAGAATCTTGACACTTGAAATACAATTTCTGTTTAAGGCTATGATTTGAGGAATGGAACATACTTGTAAATAATATAAAATATGATGTGCTGGACATAAATGAAACCTTTGTTATCAGCTAACAAGTAATATTTATGCAACCCACACCCTTGATTTATTTGTGAGGATGCATTCAAATTGGAATTTGATAGGCTAATTAATGATTCCTTGGCTGATCTCATGTGGATATCATAATCTGATATTCATATGAGATCAGACAAGGAATTAAACAGTATGCAATTTATTATGCACTATAATATAGTGTCTTTGCCTTATTATTAACTTGTGTACCCTGAAATTCCTCTATGCTGTATAGCCTTTTTAGTGTGCCACCCCAAAGGGTAAAAATAATATTAACAAGAGGTAGCATATATAAAGACAAAAGCAGTGGGCCGAAAAAAATTACACCACTTTTCATGCTCTATTATAAAAATGCTATAAGACAGGTTTAAAGTCAATAGGGCTGAACAGTGACAGAACAACGTTAGAGCAATATTAGATAAGGAGGTGAATTTGGTTTTACTTAAGTATTACTCAGACTCAGCTGTTACAAGTTAAGACTCTAAGAGCCCTGTACCAGTGTGTGAGGCTGAGACTAGAGGTGTACAGAGACGGCATTATCATTATTTGTATCTGTATCTGTATCTGTTCAACCAACAAAATGATCTGTCTCTGTATCTGTACTTGGATAGTAGACAGGAAGTGCACGTGGTTTATACCGGAATTCATGTTAAATAGGGCAAATGTATTTTCTAACCTGATATTCGTTGGCAATGCAATTTTTGGGCCTTCAAAGCACCAGATTTAATTTATTTGATTTAACATTGGCATATAATTAATTATGAAATAGATATTTCCACATCCTCATACTGTACTTTTCATCTCTCACTCGCTCTCTCTCTCTCTTATTTTTATTTTTAACTAAACTAAGTTTTATGAACTGTCTGCAGTCCACCGCCACCACCCCTTTAACTAGGAGACACTGAACAATCAAAGACTGGAAAAATGTTTTAAAAATCGAAAGATTCTGTTTTGCATTAGAAATAGAAACAATTTACAGCAAAGATACACAGAAAAATATCCTTCAGTTCAAAGGAATAATCTTAAATTCCACTGATGCTGTGTCCGTGATTCTTGATGTGTTAACGTCACTGCAGTTCACTAGGGAAACGTGAATTGCTGTTTCACAAAAGTAATTTGCACTGACTTTGTGGGGGCGACTGCATAATATAATGATCACTTTCAACAATGTGTAGTGAATGAAACGACTTTCAACTGGGTTTTTTTGTTTTGTTTTATTTTAAATGGAGGAAATTAACACATACAACTAGAAACTGCAGGTTACAGCCAGAAACTACAGGCTACTGGATAAGCCAGTTACCTCCCTTCGTAGTACAGCTCTCAAGCTTTTGTCTTGCTTGCTCCCGCACCTGACTTGGTGGGAGAGACTATACAATATAGTGATCACTTTTCAATAATGTGTAGTAAATTAAATGGCTAGTTAGTGAAATCAAAGTCCTTTGTTGCAAACAGAATGGACATTTTTATCTTGTGGCCATCCACAATGATATGAATTGAGAATAATGCCCCCCCCCCCCCCCCCCCCCCCCCCCCCCCCCCCCCCCCCCCCCCCAAAAAATGAACAACTTCAGGTACAAGAGACATCTGTTTCCATCGCATTATTCGTGCCTTCCCGAATATTCCCGAATATAAACGTATTCAGATTCAGGTACATCCCTAGCTGAGACTCTAAGAGGCATGTACCAGTGTGTGAGGAGGTGTTTCCTCAGTGACGCTTCACTGAGTTAAGAGCAGACTGGAAACAAGCCAAGATGCTGATAACAGATTGTATAATGTGATACTGACTTGAAAAATCATTTTATTATGAATGGGGAAAAAAGAGGCGATGAGCTGTGTTATTTTATTTTGTTGTGTTTTTTTGTTTTTGTTTTTTAATTATCAATATTCAGTCAGTATTAAACCTACAATAGCATTCATCATCTTAAGCAGCTGTAACAGAGATGACACATGTAAAATGTTGTCTCTCTTCATTTGTGTGTTATCTCAACCTGACATTCAGTTTGTCACTGTCACAAACCACCAAACCTGCAGATATTATGTGCTAAATGTGTGCTGTAGCAAGTGAGAATAAGAAGTTTCAGATATCAGCAGCTATCATGCTATCAGCACAGGTCTTTTTTCAGATGAGTTCAAAACTAATAAATTTCCCTTCTGTTAAAATGGCATGAGCTATTCAACAAGAAAGAGTCTTTAAAAAGACAGGGTCTCTAACCTTCTGAAGACAAGCATAAGTGTACATAGAGAAATTAAACTTTTCTTTGTGGTCATCACTTGAGTGAATTCTGTTTTTACTCTTGGTTTACCTTTAAAAGGCAGTTATTAATGAAGAAACATGTAGATGGCAGTCAGAAATGGTCCACTTATTGTTATACACAGACAGCGAGGTTTTTTTTTTTTCCTCCCAACTATAAAAGTGTTTTCTCTTTGTTAGCATCTAAATGAGATGCACTCTTTCTTCTTCATCTGACTTATTCATTACTTAGCTCTGCCCTTGTCAGTCCTCATCTACACAACTTCAGCATTTAAGGGGGATATGCTGTCTTCAGTCTGTTCATTAAATCCAGCTTATGCACACACACACACACACACACACACACACACACACACACACACACCACCAAGAATGACAGCAACAATAACAAAGAGACTGTGGAATAAAATATTATCTACAAGACAGAGCATCGCCATCACCACTCCCTCCATTTTAAGCACAGTAAGGTCAGCATGTATCATGGAGGGGAAAATAAAAGCGTCTGTCTGGGTGATAGCTGTAATACTCCCGCCTGATCCCCTGGCAGACAGGCAGAGAGTGAAGGAGAGGCCTGAGAAAGCTTCTTACAACGTCTCCTACAGAAGCCCAGACAGATTAGACTCCACTTCACTCCCAAGCAGACACGCAGTGCTTTGGCTCTTATTTACTCTCTCTGCACTGTAGTGTAAGCCCTGGCCAATGGTCCCATATGCCTCAGGATCTACAGATAGCAGTAAACATGCAACAGAGTGGTGTTCTCAGGTTGAAGAACTGAGAAGTTGTTAAGGTGAATCAGGTGGTCCTCTGCTAAACTCTGTAACCTTTTCAAACAACCAGCTTAGTCTGACATCTCATAAGATTCTGAAACAAAGATGTTATGCAGTATAGTAAATGTTGAAAATTGACATCTTTCCAAAATTTGATACCTTTTTGTTGTTGTTGTTGTTGCTGTTGTTGCTGCTGCTGTTGATCAGATTGGGGTCGGTGCTGAACAAGAACAGACTGGCCTGAGGAAGACAGTGTGTGTTTTAAATAAAGAAGACTTACATTACAGTTCATGTTAGGACTTACATCACAGCTCAGATTGGCTAGCTGTATTAGCAAGTTCAGGAGCAATTGAATCATGTCTTAGGGGAAACAAAATCAGCTGAATCATTTCTTAGGGGAATCATGGTTAAAATACTGTGGCTTTAAAACAAATCAAGCTCACTTACACATCACCTTTAGAATCCAATTGTTGCTTGGTGTTTGGACAAGACACCCTTTAATTAAAGAGGTCTGTGAGTACTGGCATACCATTGCTGGTTACATATAAAGTGTGAAAAAGGTAGGCTGGCCCTCGGTTTGAAACAGGTGTGCACTGTCTGTTTAAGTCATAACTTATGCAATATGTACATATATGTGTCTTTTAATGAGGGTTTGTAATGAACACAGGCTGAACACATGTGTGTGTGTGTGTGTGTGTGTGTGTGTGTGTGTGTGTGTGTGTGTGTGTCAGACATTAGCACAGATGGTCTGCCGTGTTCATGGACAACCAATTAGCCATAAATTGGCTTTCATTAGCACAAGAACGGATCTGATCTGATCTTCCCATCCCCACTCCAACTGCACACACATCTGAATGACACCTCACAAATTTACCCATAACACATGTTTTTTCTTTCTCAGTCATTTCAGAATTTAGTTTACAACACACTTTCATGGTGAATTTTCACTTTGTCATGAGGCAGGAGAAAGTAGGAGAGAAAGAAGGCATCTCTTCTTTTTCCTGATTTTCCCTAAATTTGGGTATTTGATTCCTAAAAAAATGAGTGACTGTCACATTGTAAACGCAATGTAATTACCATGTAATGCCACACTATTAAGCATGTTTTAGGACCATCTTCACTCTAACTTAACTTTTTTTTCCTTTACATATTATGAAATTAATATTTGTTGTAGCCTGAAGTCTCTAACAAAGGGAACATTTTTAACTGCATTCAGTTGTATTTACTGACAGTGTTTAAGCATGTATACATTTATGCAGTGCAGTGATGTGTAATCACGTGTAATTTGTCAGTTCTCAACTCAATGGCTTTTCTTCTGTGGCTAGACAAACAGTGTAGTGTGATGAGCTAGTCGGACAGAGCAGTCTGGATTTAACTCTGAGTTGGAGGATAAAACAAAGCTTTGATATCCTTAGTAATATCTTAGATTTTTCTGAACTGACATGTTTAACACATTGATTATGCGTTTTTTTTGCATGAAATCTTTTGAACTGTTGTAGAACTTTGCCATCTGTCCAACCAAATGTCATGTTTGATATAGCCTGTGCCCTGCAAGCTGTCTAATAGAGGAGTGCGTTTGATGCCTAAAGGAGTGTGTTTGGTGACCGAAGGGCTGGGAGGGCTCTGAGACAGATTGAACACATGTGTTGACCTTTGTGTGGCGTGGTCAGTCAGAATACATCAGGCTCAGTGTCGTTGTTCTCCACCGGGAGTTTTAACTAATACAAACCCGACTTTTATGAGAGCAAACGCCTAAAGTCCACTGGACGTCAGAAATATCAGACTGTCTATTAAAAATCACCTGCTCAGTTTGTCTCTGCCAGACATTTCACATTTTCACAAAAAGTCATCACATTATTGTGAGCTCTAAGCTGATTGAGTGTCAGAGACAATTAGACATATTTGTTTTATGTGTTTGATGTGTGTGTATATGTACCACAGAGTAGTGTGTGTGTGTGTGTGTGTGTGTGTGTGTGTGTCTGTGTGTGTGCGTAAAGCTTTTCTACAGTAGTCACTGAGATAGGCTGTTTTGTAACACATAAGTCCTGAGACTCTCAGGGAAGGCCGATGTGACAAAGAAAATATCTGTTTAGTTAGAATAGGAAGATTACTAATGGAGGAGTTTGTTCTCTGCTGCATGGCACAGGGTTCTTTTGAGTGCAAGGTTAAGACAGATTAGTCTGTCAGGGAAAAGGTGTCAAAGAGAACTAAGGGATCAGACTTTCAGCTGAGGTCATTTCACTAACTAAAGTGTAGAGGGTCAAAGCAAAACAGCTTAACATTGTGTCCAAAGCAAACAGGCACAGAGTTAAAAACAGTTGGCACAGAGTTAAACAGACAATCAGTACAGGGATAAACTGACAGTAAGCACAGAGTTAAACAGACAATCAGTACAGGGATAAACTGACAGTAAGCACAGAGTTAAACAGACAATCAGTACAGGGATAAACTGACAATCAGTGCAGAGTAAAACAGACAATCAGTACAGGGATAAACTGACAGTAAGCACAGAGTTAAACAGACAATCAGTACAGGGATAAACTGACAATCAGTGCAGAGTAAAACAGACAATCAGTACAGGGATAAACTGACAGTAAGCACAGAGTTAAATAGACAATCAGTACAGGGATAAACTGACAATCAGTGCAGAGTAAAACAGACAATCAGTACAGGGATAAACTGACAGTAAGCACAGAGTTAAATAGACAATCAGTACAGGGATAAACTGACAGTAAGTGCAGAGTTAAATAGACAATCAGTACAGGGATAAACTGACAGTAAGCACAGAGTTAAACAGACAATCAGTACAGGGATAAACTGACAATCAGTGCAGAGTAAAACAGACAATCAGTACAGGGATAAACTGACAGTAAGCACAGAGTTAAATAGACAATCAGTACAGGGATAAACTGACAGTAAGCACAGAGTTAAACAGACAATCAGTACAGGGATAAACTGACAGTAAGTGCAGAGTTAAATAGACAATCAGTACAGGGATAAACTGACAGTCAGCACAGAGTTAAACAGACAGTTGGTACCGCTTTACAATAAGACTACCCTTATAAAGGATTTATAAATGGTTTACAATTGGGTTATTAATTAAGTTGTAAACACTTCATAAATCATTAATAAGCAGTTATAAACAAGTTATAACTTAATTTTCATGTATCGATGCGGGCTCACTCTTTGGCAAGATAAAGTTATTGCTGCACTTTTCATCTATCTATTCTGTTACATCTCAAATCTTGCTAGTTGCCCAGCTTACTTTATGTTCTCCTTTTAGCAGTGAGCATGTTAAACTGTCAACTTCATGGCATTTTTATGACCATTTATTAATTAGTTACTAACATTTATAACTGACGAAAGGGAGCCTCATTGTAAAGTGTAAAACACATCACCATATACTAATGAGTGGCCAAATTTTCTTTAGAGTGAATACAGTGCCTTTTATTTTGCAACAGTGCAAACCAGGAAGTAACATAATGCCAACATGGTAGGAGGGAAGTGCATCATTCACACAGACAACTGCATTTGCGGTACACTGATAACATTAAACTATCATAAGAACTGACAACACAACACAAAGACTACATGATGAACAATATACATACACTTCTACTAGCCACAACAGGAAACATAAACTGAACAATAGCAAACTGGGGTTAAACAACAGTCCATCGCCCCAAGGCATGCTGGGAAGCTCCACCCATCTACCCCCAACACGCATCACAATATGCCACTTTAATATGATAGCATATGTCATATCAACCCCCATTTTAATAATGAGGAGGGCTGCTGATAGCAAGCTGAAAATGTCAAAGTAAACAATATCGCAGACTTAGTGTACGAATTTGGTAATTTGATATGAAAATTTGATATGCAATAATTGGATATGCCAAATGAAACTTTTTGACTATTAAGATGTGCTAATGGTGGTTAAATTCTAGTAACTTATTAACAAATATCTGATGGGGCTGACAGGTATAAATGCTGGCTGATGGAGAAGACAAAGTAAGCTAATTAACCAATGAGATCGGAGGCTTAACAGTACAGATAAATGTGGGATCACTGTTTGGCAAGCAACAGGTCACTGTTGCGCTTTTTATCTAACGGTTTATAACTGCTCATTAAACTGACGGTTGGCACAGAGTTAAATAGACAGTCAGCACAGAGTTAAACAGACAGATAGCACAGAGATAAACAGATAGGCAGCACAGAGATGAACAGACAGACAGCACAGAGATAAGCAGACAGGCAGCGCAGGGATCAACAGACAGGCAGCACAGAGTTAAACAGATGGCTAGCACAGAGATAAACAGACAGACAGCATAGAGATAAGCACACAAGCAGATAATTGAGGAGGCAGACATACAGACGGACAGACAGACAGACAGACAAGCAGAAAGGCAAGCAGGCAGACAGATGGGCAGGCAGACAGACAGATGAGCATGCAGATACATGGACAGGCAGATAGGATGATAATCAGACAGAGAAAAACAGACAGATTGTTAGGTGAGGTGGTAGGCAGATGAAGGTCAAATAAGATAAGATTAGATAGAACTTTATTCATCCCAATTACAACAACGTAGAAATAAAGTCAATAGTAATAAATGAAGTAATAAATATAACAACAGTGCATAATAGAATAACAATAAAGTGAGGTAATTCAGTAAAAATAAGTACACACAAATAGAAATTGCAGAAAAAATGGTATTGCACATGATATTGCACATTATCATTCACAGTCGTATTGGCAGGGATACTGAAAAGTAATAAATAGTAAAAACATTAAAAAATGCACATGATTTTGAAAAGTAATATTGCCAGTGATGTTGAGAGAGTAATAATATTGCATATGATATTGATAATACTGTTCTCAGTGTCCGATGTTTCAGCTGTCCTCCCTACAGAAGTTTAGTTTAGTCTAGTTTAGTTTATTTGTTTATTTGTCACATGTGGGTTAACACAGGATCAATGGTACAATGAAATGTATGAGACGAGAGAAACAGGTCAACTCAGCAATAAGAGCACTAGTTGTAAGAATAGAAATAAAATAAAGGATTTAAGTAAAATACAGATTAAGAGAATAAGGAATTAATTAAGAAAAATAATAGAAAATAAGACAGGTATGAGCGATAGAAGATTAAAATAGAAAAAAAGGTGTGTGCAATAAATATAACAAGATATGAAATATAACACTATGTACATCTAAGGGGGCTTAAAATTAAAAGTGGCGAGTATAAACAACGGTATTGCGCATAGGGGGATGTACAGCTTTTAGGGGGAGGAGTTATACAGGTTGATGGCCACAGGTAGAAAAGACCTCCTGTGGTGTTCTGTGGTGCACCTTGGTGGTCTTAGTCTACAGCTGAAGGTGCTCTGATATGACTCCAGTGTGGCGTGCAGGGGACGAGAGGCATTGTTCATTATACTGAGTAGTTTCCTCAGCATCCTCCTCTCTGACACCTCCACCAAAGACTCCAGTTCCACTCCCAGGACAGAACCTGCTTTCCTGATGAGCTTGTTGAGTCATGCCTTCATCCTGCTGCCTTCATGCTGCTGCCGCAGCACACCACAGCGTAGAACATGACACTGGCCACCACTGAGTGATAAAACATATGCAGCATGGTTCAGCAGACATTGAAAGGACGTAGTCTCCTGAGAAAATGCAAGTGGCTCAGACCTTTCTTGTACAGGGCCTCAGTGTTTTTAGTCCAGTCCATCTTACTGTCTATGTGGACATCCAGGTACTTATAGTCCTCGAAAATGTCCACCTCTGTTCCCCGGTTGCTGACTAGGTTCGGATATGTCCTTTGCTTCCTAAAATCCACCACCAATTCCTTGGTCTTTGTGATGTTGAGTTGCAGGTGATTTAGTTCGCATCACTCCACAAAACTGTCCACCAAACCCCCGTACTCAGCCTCCTGTCCCCTGCTGATGCAAACCACAATGGCAGGGTCATCAGAAAACTTCTGCAGGTGGCAGGACTATAAGTAGTATCTGAAGTCTGAGGTGTAGAGTGTGAACAGAAAGGGAGACAGGACTGTCCCTTGAGGTGCCCCTGTGCTGCTATCTATTGCGTCCAAATTTTGGTGTCAGTATTGTCAGAACTGAGGTATCATTAACATGGAAAATGTGCCAGATCTGATGTGCTTAGAGACACTATTAGCACTTGCGTGAGGAGGGAGAATGTGAGGATTCTATAGTGTTCATCTTTTCTCCCACTCCGCTGTTTTTGCTGAGGAAACAAGGCCTGATAAAGTGCAGTGTCTCAGTGTTGTGTAAGGAGATTCTGGAGATTCCTGTCTATGTTACACTTCCCAAACCTATAGATACTTGTCTGTGTTACACTTCCCAAACCTATAGATACTTGTCTGTGTTACCTTTCCCAAGCAAGGGAATGCCTGTCTTTGTCACACTTTTTTTCTGGTCATTTCTTTCAGATATCACCTCCAGATAGATTACCTCTTTCATATGGTGGGCTCTCTAGGCTTTCAATCATCATGTCTTGTAATGATATCTTAAACACCAGTATGTATGTATGTATTCTCTCTCTCTCTCTCTCTCTCTCTCTCTCTCTCTATATATATATATATATATATATATATATATATATATATATATATATATGCTACTACATGCCCTGTGGTAAGTTTAAATACAGCTGAAGTAGCATGTAAAGGGAGCTCTCCCATTGCTGGTATCAAAGAAGCAGCTTAAAAGCTCAAACACCATTTTCCACAATGTTTTGCTGGCTTCCTTGTAAACCAGACAAGAACGAGTTGGAAGCAGCCGTCTGAGACCAGTCCATGGTGCAGTGTATTTGTGTGTGTGTGTGTGTGTGTGTGTTTGGGGGGATCAGGATTATGTCTGGCTTGTAACTGGTAAGCAACATACACATCCCCACTTGAGTGACTCAAGGGAAGAAGCCGTCTCAGTCTGGGTGAAGAAACAAACACAGCATGTTTTTTTCAAAATATAGAGGTGAAAGAAATGTGCCTTTCTAGTAGTGGCTTTTGCAGAAGAATTTGATATGTTATATTTTTATATAAGCAGGAAGTTAAGAGAAAAGAACTCTTTTAGTTTAGTAGTTGACAAGACTTTGACCGCAGAGCACTTAGCTCAGCATTGTTCTACTGGTCATCCAGAGGTAACAGGACTCATTTTTACTCTGACACTATTTCTCATTTTTTATGGCATTAAAGGAGCTGCCAATCTTTTTAAAGACAGTTAGCCTACACATCATTAAACAGAGACTTTTTTCAGTGACAACAGATGCACAGCTCTCTTAAGTCACATCAAGGTTCATCCGCCACACCTCTGGCTCGTTCCTCTGTAAAATCCTGAAAACCTCTCATACAACACACAGAACACTGCTGTCACAGTCTGGAGTCTCAGCCACAGTCTCCACCCAGATGTCATTAAAACCTTAAAGCTGGGACAGATATTTTGGGGGGAATAGAGTATTTAGTGTGGTTGCACTTCTGCTCTGTGACTGAAGGAGTTCAACACACCTCCTTACTCATTTCTCATCTTCAACCTTAACTAAAATCTCCAGAATGTTGTTTTATTCAAACATGCTGCAACAAAGGTTGCATGGTTTAAAAAAGAACATGTATAAAAGGTGTAGCTATACAGCTGTAATAGTTAGAGTTACTAATTGTGGTTGGGGATTGGGGGAGTGCTTTAAACTGAGGGATGACTGTAAGGTTTTGTTTAGGTTAGCTGGTCGATTTTCTTGTGTTTTCCAGTCATGTAATGTAGTAATTAGTGTAAGTAAAACTAACGGGGAGATACACACAAAAAAAAAAAAATGAAAGAAGAATGAAAGCTGTCTCTCTTTCTCTGTTTGTGTGTGTGTGTGTGTGTGTGTGTGTGTGAGGGAGGGAGGGAGAGAGAGGGAGAGAGAGAGAGTGTGACTGAATAGGCAGAAGACTGGTACTACAGTAGTTAATTGTGAATGAACATGGTGCTGAGACAATTGCTGAATCACACGCCTTCTCTTTTCCCTGGCCTCACGCTATCTATCTATCTATCTATCTATCTATCTATCTATCTATCTATCTATCTATCTATCTATCTATCTATCTATCTATCCTACTGTAATAATGTAGTGTTTCAGCAGCATAGCCAGTCAGTCAAATCAGGACCATGGACAGTTCCTAAACTGATGGCTGTTTCAGGTCCATGGACAGACTGTGTTTCCCTGTTGTTCAGCTTTTCTCCATATATTGGCTGTGTGACTATTTTGTATTCAGAACTCATATTTTAAAGACTTGGTTGGGTGTCAGTTGGGTGTGTCAGGAGCTGTGTACAGAGCTGTCATACTGTGATTGAAAGCAAGTTTTTTCTCTTACCATTTGAACATGTGTAAGAGAGGGTCCAACAAATTCTGCATCAGTGTTAGACTGATGGCAAAATCTGGTAGCTGGAAGTGTAATGATAAACATGGTAAACATGGCTAGAGGAGCATAAGATCAAGTCTCAATCAGAAAGAGGGAAGAAAGCCAATGCCACTGTACCACTAAGACTGTTTCTTCACCATTCTCTCCTCTCTCTCTCTCTCTCTCTCTCTCACACACACACACACACTCACAGTCTCTTTATTTCTCTCTGTCACTCTTTCAATCCCATCCATTCTCTTTAACCTCTTAGTACAACCTATCTTCCACTCCTCTAGTGTGTTGGTTTCAAAAGTAGGCTCTGTCTTTGTACCATGACATTTCTCTATCCTTCTTTCTCTCCATCCTTGTTATTCTATATTGTTCTCTCTCTCTGCCACTCCCTAAAACTCATTCTTTGCATTCCAACACCCATCTCTTTTTCCCTGTCAACTTTGGTATTATACCTCTTGTTCCATCCCTTTTCTCTCTCTCTTGTTCTTTCTCTCCCCCTTTCTCTCTGTTGCAATTACACTCTCACCACTCTGGTAGCCATTAAATGCCTGCTCTCCACACTCGCTGCTTGTCCTGCCTCAAATTTTTCAAGTTGCTTTCACTTCATACAATTAGAGAGCATTACCTGCAGTGCCTCCCTCATGCATGTTTGAAGAGGAAGGTCAGCATCTGAGAAGTGCTGGTGAGATAATGAAACCCCCCTTCTCTGTCTGTGTGTGTGTGTGTGTGTGTGAGGGAGAGAGAGAGAGAGAGAGAGAGAGTGAGAGATGGAGACTGAATAGGCAGAAGACTGGTACTACAGTAGTTAATTGTGAATGAACATGGTGCTGAGACAATTGCTGAATCACACACCTTCTCTTTTCCCTGGCCTCACACTATTGTGTGACTATTTTGTGTTCAGAACTCATATCTTAAAGACTGGCCTTAATTTCAGTTTCTTTAAAATTTCCTGCAGTATACTGCTGAAGGTAAACATATCTTATCATAAACTTACCTAAACATTCTTCAAATTCTTTTTCCCTCTCTCTCTCTCTCTCACACACACACACACACGCACACACACACACACAAATGGACACACAGAAGCAGAAACAGCTTTACCTTTACCCCTTTACCTGAAACTGTGGATAAAGTGCCAAAGAAAACACATTTCCCTTGACTCACTGTACTGTGTACTGTCCAGTGTTGAAGTCTCAAATTATTGTGTTCAAATTATTGTGTTCACCATAATGCTTCAGACTTTTTCTCAGTCTGTCTCTTTTACTATTATTGATCTTCTAAAACCTGAAAGTTTTCAGATTTACGTGAAATGGAGATCTGCCCTCTGAGTTACTGAAGACTACACTGAGAGATGGGGATTGACTGAAAATCTCTTCTTTATTCTCCGTAGACTTGTTCATTTTCCCTTTGTGATGCCTGGCACTTTAAAGCAGGTCAACAGTCACACCACCTCCTCCTGTTTCCCACAGTCACAGACTAGGAAGAGATGTCTTTCCCACAGGTGTCACTTTAGTTGGTCTGACGCACCACTCAGCTTGTCTGTCTGGCTGCAATTCAACAGAGCACCTTAAAACACACACACACGCGCACACACACACACACACACACACACACACACACGCACACACAGGCAGACATTTAGCTCCTCCCAAGATTTCTTCTCCTCCTGTTCACTTCATTAAGGAGTTTTTCCTTGCCACTGTTGCCTTGGGCTTACTCATTTGGGGTTTAGGCATTAATCGCTGTAAAGCTGCTTTGAGACAATTTTTGATTGTAAAAAGCGCTATACATATACACTTGAACTGAACTGAACCGAACATGTGCACACACGCACACCAACACACACACACAGACACACACACATGTTTTTTCCTGGACTATAGATTGACATGTTCAAATTAAGTCATCGCATTACATCTAGGTTACACCTACATAACCCACCTATACATCTCTAATTTCTTGTTGTGTATGTAAAGAGAAGACCAGAAAGTGTGTGGATCATGCTTAGTAATGGTGAGTTAACTGGTGTGGAAAATGGACTGACCTGTTCACCAAGGACTGCTCATTAATGCACTGCCTGCTCTCAGTTGAACTCCTGTCCTGTGCCAGATGTGTATTTCCCTGGCACACACTCTTTAAATCTCGTCTCTGCCCATCTGCACAGCCTTACAGGGGTCACACATATGGTGCCTCTCAGCCTGGGCTCTGGTCTGCCCAGGATGAGCAGATGGAATGTCATAACGTCTGCCAGCACTCGCACGCCACAGGCCTGCCAGCCGGAAGTGACCACACATTACACTGTCTGATCTGAGAATAGACTGGGCCCATCACCGGCTCCATGACAAAACACATGGCTTACTGAGAACTGAGAGGAAAAGAGAAAGAGAGGGAGAGAAATGGAGGTAGACATTGAGACAGGAAAAAAGTAAAGAAAAGTAAAGAAAAGCAACTAAGGATACTGTAAGAATACTTCTTCTTCTTCTTCTGTTCCCTAATTAATGTTGAAATCTGTATATTTCTTCCCACAGTGTCTATTAGAGCTTGGTCTGGTTTTGGTTTGGTAACATTGTTTAATCGCTAATGATGGCTCCTTGTTGTCTGAACCATTTCCTAAAGAATAGGGTGATGCCTTTAAGAACATCCTGCCCAGGACACAAGCAAGGATATAATCATTCTTTTGTAAGCAGATGCTCAGTCTTTTAAAATGACCCAATCTGTCCCTGATAAAGAGGCGGAGCAAAGCGTCTATGATAGATGACAGATGTGCCCTAAGGCATGGAACTGTGTTACATCATCAAATGGACAACAGAATTTTGACTCTTACCCCTTCTGTTGAAAACTGAAAGTGGTCAGTGTTTTAAGTGCGAAACATTGGCTGAGACTCCCTGGGAGAGTGAGTAGAGCAGCACTGTTTTCAGATATTACTGCTATCCACAAGTGGATCTGTAAACAGTGAACCACAGCTGCTGCATACAGGATACATACATGTAAATTCAATGTGTTTCTTTGGCTTTGCAGGATCAAACACATAGTTACCACAAGACAACCTTCAAGGCATGTTACCACAGCAAAATTGTTTTGTTCTTTGTTTCCATAGTAACTGCAAAAACACCACAAAAAACTATTAACTTTAAAACACTGCATGAACAGTCTGTGGATCTGTTGAATAGACACAGATTAATGTTACTTAATAATAATAAATATTATTAATATTAAAGCCCATATAAGCTTTCCTCCGCAGCATGTGTGACCGCTCTGCGTTGTGTTCTACAGTGGACTCAAACCCGCGACCCTATGGATGGGGGACAGGCGTGCTAGCGAGGAGGTTAAGACCCACGGGCGCTAGCATGCCTCTTAAGGTGTCAGGGGAGTGAGGTGCACTCACTGCGCAGCACTCTACTCACTTGGTACCGCTACACATGTCATACATGTGTCATTACAAAACATTTATAACAGAACACAATGAGTTATGTGTGTACTGTGATGCTGTTTAATATAATGTGTATTTTCATATTTAATTAATTAGCTGTCACACTGTGCAAAAATTCCCAGGGGTCACACGGGTCTGGAGCAGTGTTAGGATTCAGGACACTCCTCATGGCTTTACTCTCATTGTCCTGTGGGTTCTGAGTCACCTGACTTGACAGTTGCCCTGAGACAAAACATGTCAGAGTGTGGGTGACTCCTTTAAGGACTAATCCTGGTCTTCTGGTTGGACTGACAGCTATACACACACACACACACACACACACACACACACACACACACACTTGTACTCCTATCTTTGTGAGGACACTCATTGACATAATGCACTCCCTAGCCCCTTACCCTAACCTCAATCACAATCATCACAACTAAATGCCTAACCTCAACCCTTACCTTAACCCTAACCCAAACCTAATTCTAACCTGAACCCTAAAACCAAGTCTTAACCCTCAAACAGCCCTTTGAAGAAGTGAAGACTAACCAAAATGTCCTCACTTTTCCAAAATGTCCTCACTCCCAAGGTCTAATACTCAAACTGGTCTTCACAAGGATAGCTGTGCACACACACACGTTTGTGCTCATATCCTAGTGGGGACTCCCCATTGACTTCCATTATTCTGGAGCTAAAGAATATTAACCTATGCCTAAACCTAACCCTAACCTTAAATTAACCAAAGAAATGTTTTGACACCTTTTATCAGAAACAATAGTATAGTTTAGAAAAACATTGTTCTCCTAGTGGGGAGCAGCATTTTGATCTCCACCAGGCACTTTTTTTCCAGATTATGCTATCTTACTGGGGTACTGGGGGACTACCGGTCCCCAGAAAGAGAGCAATACATGGTGAACACACACACACACACACACACACACACACACACACATGGTCACCTGTATGACAGTTATCATAGAGTCACGAGTTATCATAGCATCATGGTGAATACTATGCTCTTCAATCCATTTCAGTTATTTCGCCTTACTTTTTTCTTTCATAATTTTGCATTTTAGGGCAGGTTTATGTATCAGAAAAGATAGGGTGAGAGTTTTGTTCACTTCAGCTTAGTCCATATTAGCTACTGCTTTAGCACCAAAGTATCACTCAGGCTAAACTATTTTGCCCAGTCTCTCTCTCTCTCTCTCTCTCTCTCTCTCTCTCTCTCTCTCTCTTTCTTCATTTACCGATCTACTGACACCGCTTAAAACAAATAGTTTCCAAATAGTTTCCTCTCCATGAATCATTTTGGAGAGCCTCTGTATGCAAGAACAGTTCAGTGTCTTTGTGGGAGTACAGTTCAGTGTCTGTGTGGGAGAACAGTGTCTGTTTTGGAGAACAGTTAAGTGTCTGTGTGAGAGAAGAGTGTCTTTGTGGGAGAACACTTCAGTGTTTGTTTGGGAGAACAGTGTTTATGTGGGAGAACAGTTCAGTGTCTGTTTAGGAGAACAGTGTCTGCGTGGGAGAACACTTCAGTGTCTGTTCAGGAGAACAGTTTGTCTGTGGGAAAACAGTTCAGTGTCTGTTTGGGAGAACAGTGTCTGTGTGGGACAACAGTGTGTGTGTGGGAGAAGAGCTCTCTGTTGGTTGGTTTGTTAAAGCTTTTGTTTTTCATCATGGTCACGCTCGCGTCCTACAGACGGTTTGTAAGGATGGTCTGCAGTGAGAAGGCTATTTTTACAAACATAATGCAGAGCACTGTGTAAAGTATCTGACTAAATTCATTCTGTAAACTGGTCCAGAGAGTTCCTGAGTGAAAGATGACTTTTTGCCACTATGTAACTTCTCAGAGTTGGAGTTTTGTCCTATCGACATTGTTTTTACTTCCTCAACTACTAGGCTTTTGTTTCTTTCCTGGCGCTACACTCATAGACAGACATGTTATTGGTTCAGAGACTTATATGGGTGTCCTGGTATGCCCTATAGAGACCTTTTGTATGAGTAAACAAGAGTGGAAAGAAAGACTAATGGCATAAAACTGTTCCTTCCAAACTCAAATCATATTTCACTGTGAATTTTTTATTATTTTCTAAAGGGCAACATGGGATTATATCTTTTTAGCTACCTAATTATACTCAAAATATCTGATTTTCAGGTCAATAATGTAATGTTTAGATTTTATGGAATCCATTATTAGCATCATAACTGAATGTCTGATACATTATGAAGAGTGTTTAGCTCTCGGATATCTGCAGCCTTACCTCGTATTTCTCCTGTCCAAAGCTGAAAACACAGTATTCAAATATTGACTATTCAAGTCAAACATAACATGCCACTGCATCACAAGTATGTTTGTTTTTCTTTTTAATCTGTTTTTAACTATAATTAAACTTTTTTGAGTTATGAAGTGAGCAGATTTTCTGCCTCAGCTGATATGATAGCTGAGAGCTGCTCCTGAATACGCAAACTCGTAATACTTAGAAGTGATTCACAATTTAAAACAAAGTTAAAATATTGTTACTTTTAAATCTGATTGTGAATTATAAAAAGAGTCAAGAGAAAACAAACATAATTATTTCCATACAAAATTATTTTCACATTTAGCCCTCAGGAGTGTATTTTTGATTTCAGACCTAAACTGAAACCTAATTGGCATTCATGGAAAGGTATGTTAGTGCTGTGACAGTACAGAATATCTCTCTAATTTAGTTTTTCAATCAATTTACTATCAAATGTAGCTTTAATTTATTTTGCTCTCTGGTCCTATGTGAGGGAATAGCAATTGACCTCTGTTACATTTGTATGCAATTTGAATGTTCTATTCTTCATGAGAACAGTCCAGGTCTCTGTGGTTTAGGGCCTACTATATTTCATGCTGCAGTTGTTCATGTTTTTGACCCAGATTCAATAGCACATTGCTGCTTATTTTAGAAACGGTCTCATCCATAAAGGAGAGCTATCACGCTCTTCATGCTCCTCCTCAGTAATGTCTTAGTGGAAATGAAAATGGTTCAATTTTAGTCTACTTCATTAATTTGATTTGTATATTAGTTATTCTGTTATATGAGTAGCATGTTGTTAGGAAATCATGAGTGATTGTGGTGTTAATTGTGCAGCCACAAAGCTGTGAGTAAACATGGCGTCAATATAGAACTGTGAGTAAACATGGTGTTAATGTGGTTCTGTAAGTAAACATGGTGTCAATACAGAACGGTGAGTAAACATGGCGTCAATATGGTACTGAGAGTACACATGGTGTCAATATAGAACTGTGAGTAAACACGGTGTTAATGTGGTACTGTAAGTAAACATGGTGTTATTATGGAACTGTGAGTTAACATGCTGTTAATTTGGAACTGCAAATAAACATGTTAATTTAGTACTGTAAGTAAACATGGTGTTAATATGGTGCTGTGAGTAAACATGGTGTTAATATGGAACTGTGAGTAAACATGGTGTTATATGGAACTGTGAGAAAACATGGTGCTGGTATGATATTGTGAGCAAACATAGTGTTAATATCGAACTGTGAATAAACATGGTGTTAATGTGGTACTGTGAGTAAACATGGTGTTAATGTAGTACTGTGAGTAAACATGGTGTTTAGTTAGTTATTCATGTTAGTCCTTGTGGAGCATATGGCTGCAATAAGCTTCCCCCACATGTCACAGTCTTGTGCCTTGGCTGATGCTTCGCCCCATGACAGACCCATCTCCTCTAGCTCAGCCATCATCGTTCTCTGCCTGGTTGTCTTTGGTCTGCCTCTCTTTCTCTTGCCAGCTGGAGTCCATCTCTAGGGCAGCTTTAGGGATCCTATCACCGGACATCCTAAGGACATGATCTAGCCAACTGATCCTTCTCATCCTGATTTCCTGAGCCATGTTCCTACAGCCTGTCTTATTGTTGTCACAGTTGTCACAGCTGCTGAGGACACCTTTCCTTTTTTTGGCATTTTGCAGATCAGCCCCTTGCTCCAGTCCTTTGGTACCACATCATGTTCCCATATCTTGACAAAGAGGTCTGTTAGCATTGTGGCGGTGGTGGTGGCATCAGCTTTTAGCAGCTCCACTTACATGACATCTATTCCAGCTGCTTTGCAGCTTTTTATTGTGTTGATTGCTGTTAGTACTTCAGCTTGGGTAGTTGGGCTGGTGTCAGTAGGTGCGTTTACACGGAGCCTAATATTCTGTTAATAATCGGATTCAAGCTCAATCTGAAAAAAAAAAAATGCTTCATGTAAACACTTCAATCGAAATGAAATGACCCTAAACTGATCAAGATTTCAATCGGATTGAAAGATGTGGTATAGATTTCTGATAATCTGTTCGATAGGAAAATATTAACCATGTAAACGCTCAACCGGATTGTCTTATGCACATGTTCAGTACGCAAAGTACTGACATTTCACTATGCATGACAGAGTTTAGAAAAACATAGCGGACAGTGCAAGAAACTTAACACGTTCGTGTTAAACATTCTCAAAGAATTAAGAATAGTCAAGCATCTGGGTGCAAAACCTGCAACAACGAACTGTTTAAGCAAATTTGGGAGAATATTCCATGCAGAGATGATGTAATTGTTAATCATTATAATAAGTTACAACTATCTTAAGTAATTAACTGATCAAATCACTGACCTGAAGTAAAGCTATCGCTGCCCTGGCTCTTTACAATACTTGAAAGTAAGTGTTCTTTTGACCACTCTACCATTATTTATTTCTGTGCATGACTGGCTTAGAGAGTTTTATATAGCCTTTGACTACATCGTACAGGTTGGCGCAAGGTAATTTCTTCACATTTGCAATGAATTCTGATTGTATCCTTGTGACATGTAAATGTGCACTAACTATCCGTTCGCTTTCATGTAAACAGTACATTCAATATCAGCAATCGGAATGATTTCAATCCGAATGATAAAAATGTGTGCATGTAACCATAGCTAGTGTCAACAATATCATCCACAGGTTCTGGTTGGGCTGGGTCTTCAGGCATTGGCCAATTCAGCACCTCTTCGAAATGCTGAACCCATCTCGCAGCTTGCTCCATCTCAGTTGCTATAACCTTTCCCTGTTTGTCTTTGACTGGCATGGTATCGGTGTTATGTTGACCACAGAGTTGTTTGGTGATCTTATACACATTGCTCAGTATTCCCTCCTCCTTCGCTCGTTCAATCAGCCTAAGTGACTTCATGCTGAGAAGTCTGTTCTTGGCCTCCCTTCTTTCTCTGATTGACTTGCATGTGTCAGGTGTTAACCATTCCTTATTCTTCTTCCTGAAGCCAAGAACTTTCTCTGCTGACTCTGTAGGCAAGCTTGATGTTTTCCCCACTTCTTTCCTACAACATTGTGGTCTTCTCCCTCAATACTGCCTACAGCACTGAAGCGGTTCCTCAACTCGATGGTAAACCCTCTTTTGGTCTGGGCTTCATGTAGCTTGTTACCATCTAAGACTTTGCATTGCTGTTCACTAGTATTGCACGCAGTCTCAGCTTTACTTTAATTTAGCAATAGCAATAACAAGGTAGTGATCACTTTGGACTTTGACATCCTGAAGGAATCTACGCCATTTCCTGTTGATGATAATGTGATCAATTTGGTTGACAGTATGAACATCAGGCAGTCTCCATGTTAGTTTGTGGATGTCTTTGTGGGGGAAGATGGTTCCACCAATCACAGCTGTCGTTCATGCAGAAGTTGTTATCACTTCCCACTTTTGCATTTAGATCCCCCATGATTAGGAGCACATCATGTTGGGGGACTTTGGAGACGATCTGTTGTAGATAGTCATACCAATCATCCTTCTCCACTTCCTCTGCCTTGTTGGTGGGGGCATAGCATTGCAAGATAGTAAGTTTGCTGTACTTGGAACGGAATCTTGCCCTCAGCAATCTGTCACTGATGGGTTCCCACTCCATGAGGGATCCAGCTGCACTCTTGGACATAATTGGTGTGTGCTTCTTCCTTGCCAGAGAATAGTATAGGTGGGCCCTCACTAATCACCTTGCGTCCTGAACCAGTCCAACTGCACTCGCTCACTCCCAGAATATCCAGTTGGTACCACTTAAATTCATTGATAACTTGAGCCGTCTTAGATGTTTCATACATGGCATGCACATTCCATGCTCCAAGACGGACGGTGGACTTGGGTCCTAGAAAACTCCTAGTTGTTTTCTGTATTGCTGTTGGAGTTTCTGTAACTTGACAAGTAGTTTTACAGGGTGGAGATGTTGGCCCCATACCCAACCCCCAACCTGGAGGACCAGGAGCTGATTTTTGTCTAGCCTCTACGCCCGTGACCTGTCCAGCTTGGTTAGACCTGCCAGGGGCTGAAGCCCCCGCCGGTGGCCCTCAGGGGTCATTGAGACACACAAGCCTCTCCATCATGACAAGGTATCAGCACTAAGGAGAAGAAACATGGAATTAGTATGGTGCATTCAGTAAACATGGTGTTAATTTGGTACTGTGAGTGATTACAGATTTAATATGGGGGTCCCTGACTGAAGTGGCAGAATTGTTTCAGGATGTCCCCATTACATCTCCCTTTCCCCTCTACCCCATTCATCTATTCATCTATCCATTCCTCCCTGATTCTGTTATACGGGATAGTACCGAAAGCAATAAAAGACTTCCTCACTGAGCAGGCAGATTCATCCAACTGTTACTCCCATCTGTTTCTCTTAACTTAAAGCTTTGAGATCAGTTCTCCCACTGTAATGGAAAAGTACCTCCCTCTCCCTTTCTCCACACTGTGACTCGCCACCATATGTGTAACACTGATCAAAAGCTACAAGAAGGCTTAGTCTGACCACACAGGGTCACTAACACACCTTGCACGCCATGGTAATAACTACATATCAGACAATCACTGACATCTTTTGATCAGGTGTTTGTATGAACTCTATAAAAACACACACAGAAGGCACAGTGATTACGATTATTTATGCTTGTAGTTTAGGTGTGTTTTTCCTATTCAGTTGTCTTGTGTCTGCATAGAAACCACAGGCAGACATACAACCATACAAATACACACAGACACACACCATGTACACACACACACACACAGAGTTATAAAAATAGTAAATAGAATGACAGAGCATGGTTTTGTGGACTTTACATTTCCACTTGCTGCGGCATCTGATTCTACTCCAGGGGCTGGATATCCCACAATGCAACAGCACAACCATAAACATGACACATATATAGCACACAGGTGAGAACGGATCAGGAAGGCCATTATGAAACCTGATATAAATAAGCATGATCTTTTTGTGACACATGTAAGTAACAAAGAATAACTGTAATATTCTCAGTCAACAGTAATGGTTAAGGTGGGTATTAATTTTATCAGAAATGAGGTGTATGGAGTCTCTTAAAAACTGGAACATGTAATAAAGAGATTCCAGATTTCCTTTACCCAGTTGAAATTAGTCTGACTTTCATTGCTGGTAATACATTATTTTGCTTTGGCAATAATTAAGTCTTGATTTGACTCTGCAAATAAATAAACTTTGCGTTTTTTTCTCTTGCATTAATGTTTGTCCTTTAGCTGGAGGTGGCAGAGTGAAGATTGCGAGATGAGAGGGGAAATTAGTCCTGCTAAGACTGATTATTCAGATCATTTCCTTGCTTCCCTCGTGGAACACTGAACTGTCAATCAAACACACCGAGCCACGCCTCCGCCGTCACATCCTCTTTACTGATTTCTCAATGAAATGACTTATGAGAGAAAGAGAGAGAGAGAGAGAAAGAAGGAAGGGGGTGGAAGAGAGACAGGAAAAAAAGGGGGTAGACTCAGAGACAGACAGAATAAGATAAAGGTGAAGAGAGTGAGTAATGATTTTCTGATGTAAGTTGGATGGATTGAACATGACAGATCAGAGAACAGTCCATCAGCTGTCCCATCGACTGTCTTTGGCGGTGCGCCCCAAACCAATACACTATGAGAAAGACTCCAAATGACAGTTTAAACCACCTAATTTTCTTACTGAATTGTTTCAGTCAATTCATATGTGACACAGTTGTGTGCATACTGACCAATATGTTGTTGTACTCCTATGTTTTGTTGTTGTTGTTGTTGGCCGGTGACTGATGTAATATGCAAAATACAGAGTATGCTGGAGCTCTCTTCTGTCCTGTCTTTCTCCTGATTAGACTGTCAGCAGAAGCTTCTAAGAGCTCCACAGCTCAATGTCTCTCACTAATGCTCTCTAACTCTCTTTGTCTCTTCCTCTTGCTCCCTCTCACTCTCTCTGTGGTTCTACTAGAAATCCATATTGTTATTTGTTTACCAATGTCAGACAGCCTACATAAACATTTTACCATGCAAAACTACAGAGCAGCTACAAAAACACTCATCAACGGCGTAGACTGTTTCTGACAAACACTTACAGTTTCAGTACAATATTACACTGAAGTGATATGGACCAAAGAGGACCAGGGCCATCAAGATATTTAGTCTATGGGTAACTGGTAATGTAATGGTAATATTATGTTACTGTATGGGTGACCGGTAATGTAATGGTAATATTACTTTAGTCTATGGGTAACTGGTAATGTAATGGTAATATTAGTTTAGTCTACGGGTCCATAGTAATGTAATGGTAATGTAGCCCTCCCACTAAGCTGATTTTTTTCTTAAATATGTTGTTATGGTTGTGGCTCACTGCCACTCTAAACCATACCATAGGAGCTCACGTGGGATCTACTAGCAAGCATACGTCTAGGGGTTAAAGTCTCGCTAGAGTGTCAAAAGACCTGGGATAGCCTACATGGAGATGGTTATGATTAATGCTGGGTGAATGACCTCCCTTGCTTTATCTACTACTACAAATGTGAGCCCCTACTTTGAATTAACCCTCAAAGATATAACTGGTGAATACTATGAAACCAATTAGACCTCTGTTATAAACCCATTAAAATGACTTGCACTCTAGTCGATAACCTGATGTGCATTGATCTCACCACGCATATGAATCAGTTTACCAACACATAATGACATTTATTTAACCCAACGCAGCTATCAGTACTCAGTAGCATAAATTACATAAACACACATACTCACATGATAAACAACGTGACATAAAAAAATAAAAGAAATTCCTGGGTGGAAATTCCAGTTGAAAACCAGTAGAAAATCCCAGTAGAAAACCAACTGAAAACCATTAGAAAACCAATAGCAATTTCAACTGGTTCCTATTGGTTTTTATAGGGAAATTGAAACACATTCAACTGGTTTCATAACAGGTTTCTACTGGAATGCCCAGTAGAAAAACCAATAGAAATGTCTACTGGAATGTATTGGTCTGAACTGGTCTCAGATGGTCTGTATTGGTTTTAGCTGGAGACAACTGGGTTATTGAGTTCACGTGAACTCACGTGGTGTGTGAAATGTTACAGTTGGTATTTAAATGGATTAAACTAATTTCAATTGGTGGAACCTGGAATTATAGTGAATACATCACTACATGTAATTTATGTTTTAACAGTTTACTTCCACCACATCCACACAGGCTGAGAACACACACACCTTTGTATACTGCAATCTATATATACACCTTGATAATAACAATTTAACAGAGAATACTGAAATACAGGCAACAAGTAAATGTATAAGGAATGCCTTTATTGTCATCGTAAATGTACAACGAGAGTCAGAGTGCAGTACAAAGCAACATAGAAGGAATTAAAATATAAATACAAAATGTAAACATGAAGAAAATATAGAAACATAAAAATACGAATATAAAATCATTTTTAAGTGGCAGTGCAGTGCCTCAGGAAATGATTTGTTTGATTGATTTAATAGGCTATACAGTATGTTGGAGGATGGAAATTTCTAAACATTTAAACGGCAGTGTCAAATTCTAGGCTACTTAATAGGCCTAAACATGGTTAACCAGGCTTACAACATTCGCTGGTAACGGTACAATACAGAATTTCACTTTTAAACTTATACTTTGTCGTTCTTAATGGCGGTGACCTCCCATCCAGCGCTGCCTTTGTCGTTCTTAATAGCGGTTACCTCCCTGATGGGCGACGCTGTTTATGACCTTATTTCGGGGAGGGGGCCTCTTGTTCTCCGCTGTCGTAGCGAGTTCTCGATTGGCTGCATTATATAAAATCCGTCACTATGTACTCACTAAACGCATTAACAGCAGCAGGCATACTCAATATAAAGCCGTATCTACAAACAGCTGTTATCTGGCCAGCCTAACCTTATGGTTAACTAAAAGCGAACAGTAGCATATCTGCTACATTGTATATACAGTCTCAACAGGGACACAGGAACTGATTCGGTAACGTTATCACGTGCCTTTAACTATAGTTATAACTCTACTAGCATACAAACCCACGAAGTGAGTAGTTTTTTTTTGTCATATGTAAAAGCTAAAGTAAGTTAAGTAAGATATGTTAAACACTTAATGCAATGAGTAGCTTACCGGTAGCAAAACCTGGCCTTGGTAGCTCCGTCGTCCAAACACCCAGTACTTGGTAGATTCGTCGAAATTTTTTATACGAGAAAAGGGAACAACAGCCCGATAATTATCTTCCAAGTACCTTACCAGAGCAAACTTTTTTTTTACTGTGAACTAAGGCTAACTGTAGGCTGTAACTGTAAAGCTGCGTTTTAACCGAAGTGTAATTCGCGGGTTTTGATTGCTTGCCTTCGTGTGACGTTACAGCAAGGATTTTTGAATACACCAATCAGATTACTCAAGAAGGGCTAGGAGCCACGCCCCCTTCCCAGGTATCTCTTCAGTCGAGACGGAGGACGAGCTGATCCTGTAATCAAAATGCTTGCTCTGATGTAATATAATTGTTTCAGTAAGTAGTGATCATGTCCAAATAAACAGTGTGTGCACTTCTTTGGTCAGCTTATAGCCCGTAAAATATAATTAATAAAAATTGACCAGTAGGAGGGCAGAGAACTTTCTTTAAGCAACATACAGCTTTAAAAATTTGTGTTTTTAAATTGAATATGAATTCATGTTCAATTTAAAAACACTTATTTTTAAAAGAAACACTAACGGTTAAAACGTTTTACAAATGACTTGACATTTTCAAAAAAACAATGTATTCTTTTTAGTGCACTTTGTACATTGTTAATTGATGAATCAAACAATTCATTTCATTATATTTCATTTTTGAGTGCATTCTCAATGTACAGCACTTTCTCACCAAGTGCAGGTATTGGGTTTGTTAGACCAGTTGAGACCAATTGTTTCCAGTTGAAATGAATTGCAGACAACACCAGTTACATCCTATTGGTTTCAACTGGGTGGAACTGGTGAAGCAGCCACTGCCCATGGCTCTGTTGGTCTGAATGGGTTTTAAATGGTTTCAACTGGTATTCTCAACTGGGCAAACCATTAGAATCTGAAAACCCAGTTGGAACCAATTGAAACCAGTACAGACCAATAGAGACCAGTTCATCCCAATAGACTAGCTACTGGTTTTTCAACTGGAATTTCCACTAGGGAAATTAACACACAAAGACAGTCCGGGGTACCCCTTAGTTGGCGCGCATGTCAAAATGGTAGACAAAGTCATGTATTTCGTACTCACTGGACCATTGGACTGTTCACAAGAAAAGTACTACAGGACATCAACGGCTGAAGTGTGAAGCAGGCTACACCTTCTGCAATGATTTGTCCATGCTGAAATCTCAGTGTGGGATTGTCCTTGTCAAAGTCCGAGAAAAGTCAATGTCCACTGTAGAAGAGCTATTACTCTAGAAAATGGCGAGCACATGAACTTTCCCAATTTTGACACAACAGGTGGAAAAAAAATACATCCAAACTGTCCAGGAAAGCAAATGGGCACCGGAAAAAAAACATAAATTCACACCTTCATCAGGAACATTGCCTTGTAAAACTTCTGCTTCACTTGAGAAAAACTTTTTAGTTTACTCCGCACCACTCAAGCATTCTCTCTACACTTATTTTCTCTCGCTGCTCACTCACATTCCCTTCTCACTCACTCCATTACTTCTCGGACTCTCTCATTAACCAGACACGCCTATGTAAATTGTTACAGTCAAACGATAGGCCAGTTTTAACCAATCATGTGTCATTTCTCCATGTTTTAACCAATCAAGTATAATTTCCCCATTTTCTCCAAATGAACTAGTTTTAACAGTTCTATTAACATCGAAATGAGCACTTAAAATGAAAACCCTTTCAAATTTTAACAGCATTACAACCATTATGATGAACACATATGAAATAAAACAGTTGCAGACTTGTCCCTCAAACATTTCAAATACACTTTTAACGTATTTTGCCATTGGATATAACAGTATACAAAAATAAAAGTAATATATTTCCCAGGGGTGCTTCAGTAATATTATGTTACTGTATGGATTACCGGTAATGTAATGGTAATATTACTTTAGTCTATGGGTAACCGGTAATATTATGTTAGTGTTTGGGTAACTGGAAATCTAATGGTAATATTGCATTCTATGGGTAACTGGTAATGTAATGGGAGTATTATGTTAGTCTATGGGTAATTGGTATTGAAATGGTAATATTATTGTAGTCTATGCGTAACTGGTGATGTAGTGGTCATATTATTGTAGTCTATGCGTAACTGGTGATGTAGTGGTCATATTATTGTAGTCTATGGGTAACTAGTATTATAATGGTAATTTTATCGTAGTCTATGGGTAACTGGCAATGTAATGGAAATTTTATTGTAGTCTATCCGTAACCGGTAATGCAATGGTAATATTATGTTAGTGCATGGGTAACTGGTAATGTAATGGTAAACATGGCTGGGGGAACATGATTACATTTAAGGATAAGATCAAGTCTCAATCAGAAAGAGAGAAGAAAGCCAATGCCACTGTATCACTAAGACTGCTTCTTCTTCTCTCTCTCTCTCTCTTTCTCTCATTCACTCTCTCTTTCTCACTCTCACACAGTTAAGTGTCAAATGTGGCATTGAGACCATTTTACTGATGGGTAATTTCAGATGGATTCTTCTTGTCACTCTTGAATATATCAGGGCAAGGGGTGTGTGTGTGTGTGTGTGTGTACTATGGAGGGGGGGTTACATAGTTAGCCTGACTGTATGTGTGTGTATGTGTTTTGTTCTGCAGTGTTCACACACACACAGAGGGTAAACGAATGAAAGACTATACATATAGTTTGAGGCTATGTCAGTAAACTCAAATGTATTTTTTCTCTTCCAGTAAATCTGTGTGTGTGCACGCCCTTTGTGTGTGTGTGTGTGTGTGTGTGTGTGTGTGTGTGCGTGTGTGTGTGCAGCAATAATTAATAAGATTCTGTCTTTGTGGTGACTCTGAGTTTGACTGTTGGCAGCCCCCCACTCCAGGAGCGCTCAGCATTTCTTCTGATTATCATCAGCAATTACCTGCAATTCACCCTCTCTCTCTCTCTCTCTCTCTCAGTTGGGTTCTCCTATCTTTTTTTTCCAGATCCACGCAGAGTGCTTTCAGAGGAGAACTCTGTGCTTCTTTGGCCTTTAATTGGGAAATAATTAGACCAATCTGATGCACTGGCTCTCTCATTCTCCTTCCCAGCAACCTCCTGATCCAACATGCTAACTGCTTTTGTAGAGAGAGAGAGAGAGAGAGAGAGGGAGGGAAGGAGATATTTTGTCCTGTGAGCTATTGGCAGTCTCAGAATAGCTGGGCAGTGGAGGGCTTTGTCTCTGAGCCATGGAGTCAAAAGGTCAGGGTGTTGGAGAATATCTCAAATCTCAGAGCAAGGCTTAGTATGAGAGGTTCTACAGGACAGAGCGAGGCCTGGTCAGATCCATTCTGCACCAAGCCTTCAATTAGCCTCTCATTCCAGTGGATGGGAAGTCAGGCTGTTGAGACCCTGTCAAACCAGGCATACCTCCCAGTCGTTTAACTGGACCTGAATCAGACGAACAAAGCCAGGCACTGACAGTAACCCCCCTCCCGCTCACACACCTCTCAATCATTGAAGCGGATCTGAATCAGATGGAACCCCCTGCATTATCACCGCCGCAAATCAGACACCAGATTCTTAAATGCCCCACAGATACAATTTAAAGAAATAAAATATGCTGCATGTGAAAAAGAAATCTGACATGTAGAAAGAGAACGTTGATCATTACCTGAGAAACATTGAGCTGTGTCAATCCTGCTTATAAAATCTTTAACTTGATAAGGGCTTTCATAAACCCTGTCATCAGTCACATCAGCACCATCCAGGCTTTCTGAATCTTTGTCTCTGTCTGACTTGTTCTGTCTCAGATCTGTCTGCTGTGGCCCCTGGTTCAGCCCTGGGGAACTCTTAGCCATTCTGTTTGAGGCCATAAAAAAAACAAACTGATTGTATGTTGTGCCAAAAAGCAACTGATATAATCAGAGTTGTTCCCGAACAAAGCCCGTGTCTCCATTTACCTCATCCTGTTTTTGAGGTGGCTCTACTCCTCATGTTTGTTTGCTTGTTTGTTTGTTTGTTTGTTGAGAAAGATCTGTGGAGAGCTTTCATCACAATTTAAAATTTTCATGGTAGCAGAGTAAACTCCTCATATGTGCTTTTCGTAGGAATTTCAGAGGGTCTTTTCTTTTGTTTGTTTGTTCGTTTGTTTGTTTTTTAATTCTTCTCCAGCAGAATGTCTCTGACACAGTCGGAAGCCTCAATATAATCACAGCATACTGTAGGTGCAATTGCAATCCTAACACAGAGACACCAAAAGATGTAGGTGTGGTAGGATCTATAAATCAGTCTCATAAATCAGTCTCATAAAATTTATTAACCATTAATTTCGATGTTCAATATTTTATTTATTAAACAACTAAGATTAATGGGATACACTAGTTGTAACACTGTGCTGCAGTCTTAGAGAGTATTGCAGTACTAATGTATTACAATTACACTACTAAACCCATAACACTCATGAACAACCAGGTTGAAGGTAATTGGGAGTACTTTGATGGCAGAGGTTGGCATTCAGTGAATACTGTGGCAGAAACAGACAGGACAACAGTTTATTTCAATGATACTATTTATTAACATAATCAATACTACTTGGCAAACTAATACTGATATGGTACAATCAATAATCAGCAGCAAATAGAATGATCAAAGGGTAAATGGTAACAAAATGGTGATAAGTCTATGTACAGGTATTCAGTGTAGGACTGAATGAGTGTTAGACCAGAGATGAGTGAGTGTGTGTGTGTGTGTGAGTGAGAGAGAGAGAGAGAGAGAGAGAGCGCGTGCATGTATGTGGGCGTGTGCCCAGCTGCGCACTGAAGAGAGAGGGAGGAGTTCTTAGGAGAGAGGCTGTGTGCAGGCGCACAGAACAGAGAAGGAGGAGCAAGGGAGAGAGGCTGTGCGCATGTGCACAGCAAGAGGTATGCGTGGTATGAGCATTTAGTGCGCAAGCGTGTGTGCTAGGCACCAACTAGAGTGGGGGTGGCAACGAGAAACACATGTGTGCGATTGACCAAAGAATATCTACTTGAGCGCTAGTCTCAAGTAAGTAGGCCCTAAACTCAGCAACTCTACCCAACCCTTAAGTCACGCTGCAATTCCAATGTTGGAGGTGTGCAATCAGAAAAAGGGAGTTAAAGAGAGAGAGAGAACGCATGCCAGATCTATCCTTAATTAGTTATGACCAAAAGAAAATAGCAAACGGCTAAAAACCGCATTGTACATGGAATACAGTGTGTACATTAAAATCATAAAAGAATTCAAATGATAACACTTTCTTCACGTTAACTGCGTATGATCTTAATACTAAAGTATGCCCAGATGCCAGCCTTACTTTGAATAGCTCATTGCGTGGCGACCGAAGGTGCGTCTTTGGTGGCCTGATGAGCAGTGCGATTCGCAGGTCCAGAGAGAAGTTCCTTTCCTTGTCACTTGAAGATCTTCGGGGCTCCGTTACTCGTCCGATGATCTTTAAGGGTTCTCAATTTAGTTCGTCGACGTTTAAAGAAGTAGAAAGGGATCCGGTCGCCTTTTCTTCCGTCGATTACTGTGTGCGTTACAGTGTAACTAGCAGGTAGAAGTTAAAGTTGCAACTGCGCGAGAGAAAGTAAATTAAACTTTGGTTGTACAAATGTCTCGCTTCTTTGTTACGCTGTCCTTTTCTTCGGCAGAGAAAAGAGACACCCGCTGAGTTGCAGAATTGCGGGGCTGGAAAGGAGCTGGAAAAGAGCTAGAAAGTTTGGAATTTTCCGCGGCTTTATGGCGAAAATTGCGTCATCACTGTATCTGCTCCATTGCTGTAACCAATACCTTTACAGTGAAACCTGAGAAGATGGGTACAGATTACCCATGCGGTCAAACAGGGAATTATGGGTAATATGGTTTACGGACCTGACGACCCCTACAATACCGTACTTTCATTAAAAGTACAGTTTATAAATTTGGGACACAAGCCCTGACAAAGAAATTTGCTCATATAAAAATAAACATTCACTGACATCATGAATTCTGGAAGCATGTAGAGCTGAAATGATGTTACGGGGGTTAGTGATGACATTATATGTTCCTGCTGCCTCTGTCTGTTCGATCTGTGCGTTCTCTTGTAGGTGGAGTTTGACACGGATTCGTTTGTGGGCGGGGCCTCTCCTATTTAAGCGACCCGTCCCAAGATGGCTCTCTCTCTCGCCCTCACTCTCCGATTCCCTCGGGCAGACGCGGAAACTATCTGTCGTTTCTTTTAGTTTCTATCTGTCGATGCTGTTTAGTTTCTTATGTTACTTGATGTCGTTATAGTTTGTAAACACCTGGTTTTCTTTACTGTAAATGAGAATATTTTGGCGGGCACTTGTTTTTGAGCACTTTAGGGCAGGTTCAGCGAGGGTAGCAGCAAGTGGGACGGAAGACTCACGTTTTTCTTTTCACGGGAGCCAGGGAAATTACTTTGTGCACAAGTAAGAAAGCGTGAGGGTTTTTTTTTCTTTTTTTATTGTCTTGTCTTCCATTGTTCTCATTGGCTACCGCTGCGATATCCCTTATTTTGTGAGTTTTGTTAATTTTCATTAAAATTGTCAAGTAAAACGTTAAGCGTACGGAACAGTGTGGGATTTTTTTTATGTTACTGCGTCCTGCTTTGGTCTTTTTTTAAGAAAAAATGCTGGGCTCGTAACAAATGACCTGAGAAAAACGATATTACATGAATAAAATTTATAAGATGTTTCATTGTGAAGTCCTTGCTGTGCGAGGTGATTGGAAGCAGTTCTCAGAACAACACAAAGAAAAATCATGTGGAGAATTTGATTCAGTTTGATTTACAGTTCAAGTTTGTCTGTCAGTTTGATTTAATGAAGAGAGTGTGATTGTTAGAGGAGCTAAAGTATTAGTCCTGTCAATACAGTAAAGAGAAGGTGACTTCTCTTATACTCTGGCTTATGATGGTTTGAATCCCACTCTACCCAAGCTCTTGGGGTGTAACCAGCTCAGTCAGTAGAGCATAAGAGTCTGAACCTCAGGATGGCAGGAAAATTGTTAGTAGTGTTGCTGTGCAAGAAAAAAAGTTCTGAACCCCACCACTACAACCCCTTTAAACTGGGATACATTGAACAATCAGAACATGAAAAAAAAAGAAAAAAGAAAGATTCTGTATTGCATTGGAAAGAGTGGAAATAGAAACTATTGTAGTAAACGAAATGACTAGTTAGTGAAACCAAAGTCAAACAAAATGGGCATTTTTATCTTGTGGCCATTCACAATGATATGAATCGATTTGAAGAAACATAATGGCTGACGCACAGACTTGACTTGGCTTTTTTACCTCAAATAATCACAAGCAACTTCGGGTGGAGGAAATATCTGTTTCCATCGCATTATTTGTGCTTTCCCAAATAACGTATTCGGATTCAGGTACACCCCTGTTACCCATCGCCTCTATGTTAGGAAACAGGGGGAGTGCCAGGCTTCAGGAGGGAGTTTAAAACTGCCTGGGACAAATCTAAAACTGCCAAATCCAGCCTCACAAAAGCCATTACATTATTTATCTATTTGCAGACCCACTGCACAGAATCAACCCAAATTACATACAAACAAACCCACTGCACAGAATCAACCCAAATTACACACAAACCAATTCACTGCACAGAATCAACCCACTGCACACAAATCAACCCAAATTACATACAAACCAGCCCACTGCACAGAACCAACCCGAATTACAGACAGACAAACCCACTGCACACAAATCAACCTAAATTACACACAGACAAACCCACTGCACACAAATCAACCTAAATGACACACAGACAAACCCACTGCACAGAATCAACCCAAATTACACACAAACCAGCCCACTGCACAGAACCAACCTAAATTACACACAGACAAACCCACTGCACACAAATCAACCTAAATTACACACAGACAAACCCACTGCACACAAATCAACCTAAATTACACACAGACAAACCCACTGCACAGAATCAACCCAAATTACACACAAACCAGCCCACTGCACAGAACCAACCCGAATTACAGACAGACAAACCCACTGCACACAAATCAACCTAAATTACACACAGACAAACCCACTGCACAGAATCAACCCAAATTACACACAAACCAGCCCACTGCACAGAACCAACCTATATTACACTCAGACAGACCCAATGCACAGAACCAACCTAAATTACACACAGACTGCCCGTCTTCACCTGCAAACATTCCCCTAAAAAGCATAACTCAAAAAAAAAAAAAAATCTGTCCAAGTAAAAGTCCAAGCCAATCCAACCAGACTCTCCAACCAGAGCGGTCAAAGCCAGAAACTTACGGTATTTTTTTTTTCTTTTTTTTTTTGTCATTTATTTTTAAATTACTTACTGTAATTATTAGGTTTTTTGTTTGTTTGTTTTTTGTTTTTGAAATTAAGTGTAGTCAGTAGTAATGTTTGATGGTGTCAGAGCATGCTCTGGTTTCCAGGGATGCGTTGTCATTGGTAACGGCACACAGCATTTTCAGAAGCATGCGTCATTGCCTGTGCTGGCACTGACAGGCTGTTCCAGGCCTGTGTGTTGTTTATGGTTATCTGTCAGTACATCTGCCAGGATTGGGGAATCTGGCCGCCCTGCTGGCCATCCTGTGTATTGTCGAGTTGTGCTTTTGTTTGTTTTGGTTTTGCCATGTGCTTCTGTTTGTCCCTGTGTACTCCTGTCCCCGCCCCCCACCTGATCCCTATTATTACCTCGTTTGTCTCCTCCAATAGTCTGTCTCTGCTGTTTATTGTTCTGTGTATTTAAGTCCTGTGTTTGTACCTGTTCTTTGTCAGATTGTGACCTTTTGTTCTCTCTGCCAGTCTGTGTGTTTTGCCTCCCGTGATCTGTTATTTTTGACCGTGTTTACCTGGATCTGTTTTTGCTTTACGTTTTGGATTTGGTTGCCCTGTGGATCCCTGGCTCTGACCTTGTGTTTATCCTGTCTTTGATCAATCTTTTGCCTCACGATTTGGATTTGTTTGCCCTCTGAATTTCTGGATTTGACCTTGGACTGGACACTGTTTTTGAGATTTGGATTCTGATTTTTGTTCTAAATAAATCTTATTTTACTCAGTGGGTCTGCGATTGGGTCTTGGTCTGTCAAATCCTCACAGTTATCGGCATCGCTGAGTGCCCCATTCAGGACAAGAATGGGAAACTACAGAGACAGGAGAAAACGTACAATAGTTAGAGCGAAGAAAATAAATCTTGTGAAGAGATGGTTTGGAATTGTTTGAGGACCTGCACAGAAATTAGCCCTGAAACCATTCTTTCAGCAGACAATGGGAAAAAGACGCTGTGAAACACCTGAGAACTACTGCCTGAGTCATTCCATTTGCAAATAAAGGAAGATGACACTGAAGGTGTACTAAGAGCTCAAGCTACAGCAAAATCTTCTCTCTCACACTCTCACTCCGTAATTCTCTCTCTCTCTCCCTCATTCCATAATTCTCTCTCTCTCTCTTCTTCCTGTCCTCCTCATAAGTTCCCTTGCTATATTTTTAGGACTCATCTTGCTTCCCACAGCATCAGACGTAGTTTTCACCATTGTAAATTTCTTTTATCAGGACTGTTTCCCTCCCAGCTAAACCAGAGGAGCTGTGTTGTCTGGTATTCGTGGAGTAGGGACCATACAATTAGAGGGCCACACAGCTACAGGGTTCTACTCCAGTCATAATCTAGGGCGCCTCTAATCTAATTCTCACAGGCCCTCAGGACACTGGCCAGCTGAATTAGGTATGTTTGTGCTGGGCTGGAGTGAAAACCCACAAACCTTCCAGCTCCCTCTGGAAAAACAGCGCATCCTCGTGCACTCTTATCTTGTTTTCACCTCTAACTGGGATTACTGCACTACTTGTAACAACAGGAAAGCTCCCAAACGTAATCTCATAATGCCACAATGAACACAACAGGGTAAGTTCTTTTCAAATTCCACTAAACGTAGAATTAGGTGAAATCAATGAGGGAGGGAAAAGTCACCTTAGAAAAAGAGAGGGAGAAATCAATGCATGTGTTCACATTTATTATGAGAGCTAAAGCTGAGAGGCCACTTGGCTTTCCTCACTATCCCCTATCGATTGTCAGATCTGTAATTTTCTCTTTTGTCCAAAAGTCAGCATTAGCCACAGTGCTTCAGTCTTGAGGACAGAACAAACTGGGGAT
>NC_044495.1:44009710-44102210 GCF_902362185.1 Chanos chanos
GTCTCTCTTGTGTGGAACAAGTGAAGTGCAGTGCTAATTGTCTGACTCTACCACCCAGAAAACCCATAACGCGACGACTTGTATATCACCCTTTCTGTTTTATTTTCGCTAGTCTGAAGTGCATGTATGTCTAGATTAGTATGCCGTTGAGACCCGACATTATATGGTTGACACTTTATTATTAAACTGACCTGAGTACTACGTTGTCCTGCCTCTTCCATGGTGTCTCCAGTCTTCAAACTACAAAGCTAAAGCGTTACGCAGTGTTCCAACAATATACCAAACATGCATGTCAACCAATCCCTACAACAGGATATGAGAAGCCGTTTAGGCAAAAATTGAATATTTCACTCGCACATACATATATACTTCACTCGCACATACATATATACTTCCAAAACTGAATATTTCACTTGCACATACATATATACTTCACTCGCACATACATATGTACCTCCAAAATTGAATATTCACTCACACATACATATATACTTTACTCGCACATACATATATACTTCACTCGCACATACATACATACTCCACTCGCACATACATATATACTTTAACCGGAAGCTGCTACCACAACATGGCGCTACGGCAATGACTACTAGTGAAGGTGCAGACAGGCGCAAACATGAAGAATGTGCAGGTAATTTTAGTAGTTCTGATTAGCTTCCAAGTCCATCTCTTAAACGGCATGTTGTGGTAGCAACTGCAGTACTTTGTACTACCACTTGAAATAGAAGAACAATATGTGATTGCTGACACAATCGCATAATGAAATAATTGTCTATATGCTTTCTTAACTTGATCGAACATGAAACAGTCTCTTTGAGCTATGTGAATGTGACCTTTAAGAGTGTCTTTCTCAACATCCGTAGGGTCACATTTTTTTGTTTTTTTGACTGTCCCCAGTGCCACAGTTTTTCTGTTTATCTGACACTCTGCTATGTGTGTTTGTGTATGTGAAGTTTTGACACTCCATTATGTGTATTTGTGACACTCTGTTATGTGTTTATTTATTTGACACTCTGTTATGTGTGTTTGTGTAAGTGAAACTTTAAGTCTTGTTTTTGAGGTAACTAATATGTGTTCAGATCAAAGCCAGTGCTGATTGAAGACATGTTCTGTAGAATGCTGTTAAGATTCAGAAAAACCTGTGAGAGAATTCAAATCAGCACAGGTAGCAGCATAGCTATCCCTGTTCAGAGTGTATGAGATTGCTATCCTGAAGATTAATGCTTAAATCTCAAGACCTTTGAGGTAACTGCCAATCTTCCTCAAGAGCAGCCACATTAAAAACAGAGAGACAACAAATTCATTATATCCCAAAGACAACTCCTCCTTACGCTGTGGTGCCTCGTATTTATTTGTTTATTTTAATTTTTTTAAGTGAAAATTCCTCTACGAGTGTTTTGTCTGTTCCTTGTCATTGTTAGTCTGAAGATAAGTACATCTGAATTCAGATGGCTTCACACCAACTTCTCAAAGTGCAGGCATGCAAAGTTGAAGTTTAACAAGAATAGAAACAGTGGATGGAAAAAGGAAGGAACATATAGAACATTTTATTATTTCTTTTAAGTAGCTGAAGTTAGTTTGGTGGTAAATGGGGTTGAATGTACTTCTGACAGATTGCTGATGCTGATTTTAGGAAGGATGTGATTCTTTGCAGGACAGGGAGTGAGCCACTGATGAGGCTGATGAGGATGATGATGATGGTGATGATGATGATGATGATGATGATGATGATGATCTGGAGGTGGAGGAGGATGATGATGATGATGCAGACCACGAAAATGTTATGTAAGTGTTATGCGAATCAGTCTTTAGGGACCAAAGCACTAAGCACTAATATTCAATTAGACTTTGACTTACCTCTGAAGAATGGAGTGATCTCAGCTGATATCAGCCCTGTTAAAATGAATGAAGATGATGAGTAAACAAAGTTACCATCTCATTCAATCAGTTCCTTAAACTGTATCCACAGATTACTTTCACATCACTGTTTGGACACATGATTTAAAGGTCAAGAATGCTTATATATTAACTGAGAAACTGTTAAGCTGCTGGGGCAATCTGACAGCCCAGTGCTTGAACAGTAAGGATAAATGTCCTGTTTGGCTCTTAAATATGATCATCATATGTGCCTGATTTCTGCTGCCTCAGTTGATTTGACCTTCATCTTCATGTCAGGTCAGAACACAGGGAACGGTCAAAGACAGAGCAGCCTCATCACCATGCTAAGAGATAGATCGACTCCGACAGAAAAGGTCAAACTGCCCACTGACTTGCCTTATTTTTTGAACACTGACTCAAACATGTCAGAGAGAGAGAGAGAGAGAGAGAGAGAGAGAGAGAGAGAGAGAGAGATCTTCACATCACTATTTGTAAAATGACATCGTTCAAATGCAGAGGCTAGTGTCCAATTTTCCTTATCGCCAGCCATGAAATTAAATTTTCACTAGACTTGCTCAGAGCTGATGGCTATGGTAAGGATACACAAGAGTACCAGCAACAAAATATCATATTTTTAGATGTGTTTTGGATTTTTTCGCTGGTTTGAGAGGTCAACAGAAAAGGGTGATAAATGCATTACACATTTGTCTGAAAGATGAATCAATTAATTTTTAATTACAGGGGAGTGTGTTGTAATTTTGCCGTCCATCTTCATGGTTATGCTCCTCGGGTGAGGTCAGGTGAGCTCATGTTCATTGAAACTGTCTCTGAGACATGATATTTACTTTGTCAGAGTACACACTCCTCTGTATTTACTCTATCAGAGTGCATACGCCTCTGTCAGAGTGAACACTTCTCTGTATTTACTCTGTCAGAGTAAACACTCCTCTGTAGTTTCTCTGTCAGAGTAAACACTCCTCTGTATTTACCCTGTCAGAGCACACACTCCTCTGTATTTATTCTGTCAGAGTACACATTCCTCTGTATTTACTCTGTAAGAGTAAACACTCCTCTGTATTTATTCTGTCAGAGCACACATTCCTCTGTATTTACCCTGTCAGAGCACACACTCCTCTGTATTTATTCTGTCAGAGTACACATTCCTCTGTATTTACTCTGTCAGAGTAAACACTCCTCTGTAGTTTCTCTGTCAGAGTAAACACTCCTCTGTATTTACTCTGTCAGAGTAAACACTCCTCTGTATTTACCCTGTCAGAGCACACACTCCTCTGTATTTATTCTGTCAGAGTACACATTCCTTTGTATTTACTCTGTCAGAGTAAACACTCCTCTGTATTTACTCTGTCAGAGTAAACACTCCTCTGTATTTACTCTGTCAGAGTAAACACTCCTCTGTATTTACCCTGTCAGAGCACACACTCCTCTGTATTTATTCTGTCAGAGTACACATTCCTCTGTATTTACCCTGTCAGGGCACACACTCCTCTGTATTTATTCTGTCAGAGTACACATTCCTCTGTATTTACTCTGTAAGAGTAAACACCCCTCTGTATTTATTCTGTCAGAGTACACATTCCTCTGTATTTACTCTGTAAGAGTAAACACTCCTCTGTCAGAGCAAACACTCCTCCGTCAGAGCACACACTCCTCTGCATTTACTCTGTCAGAGTAAACACTCCTCTGTCACACTACACACTCCTCTGTCACACTATACACTCCTTTCTCAGAGCACAGACTGCTCTGTATTTACTCTCTCAGAGTACACACTCCCCTGTCAGAGCACACACCCGTATGTGTCTTCATTAGAACACCACACCGATTAAATCAAAATACAGACAGTTTGTGGTATGTTTAAACATGGGTTTTACCTGTCTTTTTGATCTTACTAAATGTGATTATAATTAATCCTTGATATTATGTTATATCATAATAATATTTGCAGACTTTTCATTTTCATTAACAGTGACTGTGTGCTTTCAGTGTCAAATGACAGAGGAAAATTAACGTGGGGTCTGGCAAACTTAGTGACAATGGAAATTCTGTTAAAATTTACTCATCTCTGACAATGTGCATGTCTTCAGAGCTGGCCCGTCGCAAAGGCAGCATAGGCAAATTCTAGGGGCGCCGTCCATCCATGGGGGTGCCCCAAATGAGGGAAGAAAAAAATTAAACATTTTTAACTTTCACTATTTTTTTTTTACTAATACTATTTTCTCTATGTCATGACAAGTTGACAATTCAGGTCACAGGGTGCCACAAAAACTTGCACTCTAGAATCTTTTATGACAACATTTAATGCTCATCATTGATACAGTCATTGGACCACAGCCGTAATGAATAACGAGTCTCTCTTGTCCGTGTGATCGGTCTACACCTGGCTGTAACTTCAAAAATATTCTATGATACAACATGTGCCTATTTTAAATGACAAAACAAAGACAATTGGCAACAAAGACACATTTTTGTTTGTTGTATACTGGTATGTATATTTTTCACCATTGTTTTGGCATCCACCTTTACGTAGCGCCCCTATGCACCGCACCTTTTGCGCCTCTGAATGCAAATATATACAGTATACCATGTCAAATAGGCCGAAGCCCTCTGGTGCCCCTGGAAGGAAAAAAAAGAAGAGAAAAGGAGGAAAAATGGGGAAAACAGAGAGATAATGTGATAGAATAGTTTATCTATTGCATAGCACTGTAGTTACTGATGGAGCAGAGTGTTACTAGCTTACGTTGGACGATAGTAACATTCGCTAATTTAATAAATAGCTAGAGGTAACATCAGTTGCTCTCACCTTAAATTCAGACTGTTCAGGTGTTTGGGGAATAACTTTCAAAATAATTTCAAGAAATACCCCCTCTCTTTTTAGTGTGCTGCACAAACCATCCACTGTCTGCCTCAAGAAACCAGACACACATTTTTATCGACATCGTAGTCTAGTTCGCTAACATTAGCCTTGCGTGTAGTCAATTAAAATGCTTTTCCTTTTCCATCCTCTTGTAATCAGTGTTGGGAAGGTTATTTTTGAAATGTAATAGGTTTCAGATTACTAGTTACCCTGTTAAAAATGTAATAAGCAATGTAACTATTTTAATTACTTCATGAAGTAATGTAACTTATTGTGTTTGATTACTTTTTGATTACTTTCCTAACTAGGGTTGCCACAGTTCAGGGACTCCTTATTGCCTCTCTTACCTATATTTGCCCTAACACAGATGCACTCCCTGATGCAGTTGAACTCACTCTGGACTTTTTTGTCTGCTGCTGTCCCTTTCTACATTAAATACAGATATTTTACTTCAACATATAAGCATGTACTGTCTAATTATAATCTATAATAAAATCTAATCATAAATCCAAAGGTGTACTCCCTTTAGAAATGAAAACATGATTAGATGTATCATAATAGATCATAAACAACTTTTTAATTTACTGACTTTGGGCAACCTAACACTGACATTTCTCACTTCTTTTTCCATTTGTAATTCTCATCCCTGCTGTCCCTCAATGAATGCTTTAAACTCAAAGCATGATAAATTAAAGTTTAATCTCATCTGAAGTTCTGCTTTGACCAACCCCACTGACATCCTGTTCCTTTTGTCTGACCAGACATCCTCCATGTGGCTAAATGCACGCTTAGCATAGGCGTTGCTGACGGGGACAGAAAAAACAAATGATACCACTTTGAGTAATTCGGTCGCTGCTTTCTCCTTCTTGAAAAAAAAAAAAGAAAAGCCCATTTCTTTTTTGGTGCCAGGCCATCTGAAATGCTTTCAAATACATCGTTCAGTACAGTGTAGTCCTGATACAGTTTGTCTTCATCAATGCCCAGAGCTAATTTGTCGACCAATCACTTGACTTTATCCCATTTCATTGGACCACTCAGTCGCAGCCAGCTAGCCTTAGACATGACTGGATCATCAATTTCAAAGGTACAGAACAGCCTTTTCAAAGAAGCTGTCGGCCAGTGTTGTGAACTCCGTTTGTTCTCTTGCACTTAGTTTTTGGAATGTTTGCTTCGTTTTACTACAATAAAATCTGTCTGTACGATGCGAGATTAATTGGCTGCACAATCGGCTGATCACTATGTGAACATCCAGTACAGTAGCGCTCTCATTTTCCAAGTTCTGAATTGTGCTATCAAATTCCTGCATGGCATTGTGCATGAGAAACAGGAAGCATTCAGACACTGTTGCATTGTCCTCATCACTGCTTTCGGCAGCATCAGCACCACTTCTGCGTATAACCTTCCAGATAATGTCAGAACAGTCCTTCTTTCCCAATGACAAAAAAATAACACCTCAGGGCAGCCCAACACTCCAAGATCTGCTGAATTGCAGGTCATAGAGATAACCAATGGGTTGGTGCATGCCTCAGTCTCTCTGTACTGTATTGAAGTAAACTCACAAAACTCTTTCAGAGATTCTGCTTTTTTGGCTGAGCATAAGAATTCACTGTAGATTTTTAGGACAATGGATTCAACATCATAACCTGCAGCGCTGAGAATTCTGTTCATGTTTTTCAGGGTGTTGTGGAAAATTTACAGATGCATTGTCAGCACCATATGCACTAATCTGGCTGACACACAGGACACTTGCTTCTGTGATATCCACAATTTGTTCGTAGATAACTCTGCTGGTTTCATGGGGGGTCCTCATAAAATTCCGATAGCCCATATTTAACACCCTCATATTCATGGAAATATTGGACTGTGGCTTTGCCCGAGTTTGATGCGTCAGAACAGACAGAAAAATATGGGGCATGTTTCAGTGCTGTAGCTAAAAGCTCCTGGCTGTAAGACGCTAGGACATTTTGAACTAAAGCCTCGCTTTTTGTTCTTCCACAAGACATTTTTGTGGCAATACTCGAATCATGAACAATTTTCGCACTTACTTTATTGCCATAATCCAGTCAGTAGATAAGTAGCTGTGGCCGTGAAGCACTCCGTGGTACACACTGGTAAACTCCACTGCTGCTATCCTGTCTTCCTCTGGTGAGCCTTATTTTGTCAGAAAAGTTGCAATGGCTAGATTTTTGCATTTGCTTAATACAAAACTCTGGTGCTTCTTTGTTTTTGCATGATTTTCCAGCGCTGTTTTCCCCTTATATTTGACTTAAATTTTGGCTGAAGACAAAACACAGGTCTGAACTGATCTCCTTAGGTAGGCCTTACCAGTTCAGAAATTTTTTTTCATTTTTTGTCCAGTCTGATTTGTATGTGGTAAATCTTTGACACTGGTGGCTCATAAGATTTTGTTTTATAATTCTTCTCGTCCGTCTCTACCCCCATTAACACTAGAAGCGCCGAGCGCCGGTCATTTGACCGCTGTGACGTCTTACTAGAAGCGCCGTGCTGGTTTGACCCACTTATACCTAGAAGCGCCAAGCGCCGGTCATTTGACCGCAGTGACCCCAAAAAAAATTAAATCTTTGCACTCGGTCAAATTTCAGGACCGTCCTTTCATGACTTTTCCTAGATTTGTGCATTTTATCACCCAGTATCCTTAAATTTTCAAAATCACCCCGGTACAAGCTAATTTAAAGCTATTTTGCTTCTAATTCTGTGAAACTGCTGTCAGCCTCGCGTTCGGCCATGTTGTTTCCTGCCTTTCAAGGCTGCGATTCTCTTTTCTCGCAGCAGATGGCGCAAGGGTTCGCTCGTACTAGTTTTCTGTCTTTACATATATATATATATATATATATATGGGTTTTATATATATTAATATATATATCGAGAGTTATAAGAGTCATACATTAATATTACATAATGTGCAAAAATGACGACAATTTAATAACTATGAAGCGCATTTTTGTTTCATGTAGGCCTACATGGGCATATCAATTGTCACTGATTTTTGAAAAAAAAAAAAAAAAAAAAAAATCTTTTTTAGACTAACATTACCTCTAGTTGGCTGAACTCACTGTGGGATTGTGATCGTGGATGTGCATGGATGCATGTGGCAGACTGACAGCCCAGGCAGTTGCAAGGCAATAAAATAAGCTTTTGTATTTCTGATACCAATCAAATAAAAGTATAGCCATGGTCAATCGCCGCTGTGTTTTACCTGTTTTTACCCGTTTACAGACACAGGATTGCATAATCTGGAAGAAAACAGAATAGCAGTAGAAGGAACCCAAATGAGGTTTTATTTGAAACTATGAAATTCTAAGTTAGAAGTACATTTTCATAAAAAAAATGGGACACCTCGTGTCCTGAGAAAGAGCATTAATTTCCGGGACAGTCGCTCAAAAAAGAGAACAATCCCGGGAACGGGACGGGTGGCAACCCTATTTCTAACATGTTTTAAACTGGGCAATAAAGCGGAAAAGTCCTAAAAACATTCATTTAAACCAGGCAGTGTAAACCTCACAACAGTGCTCAACACTGATTACTGTCAAACTTTTTAATAAAAAGATAGGAAAACTATGGTTTTGCACTCAAATTTGTCCCAATGGCTTTGCTGACCTGCCTGCGACTTTTCGAAATATAGTGTGGCAGGCGAAGACTCATTAACTGATTGGCTTATACAACATGCATAAAGCCTTTTGTCAGGCGTGCAATGGAGCTGGACCCAAATGCAAGACACAGTGATGGTGGTAACAAAAAAGGAGGACTTTACTTACAAAATGTAGACAAATAAACAGGTGCAAACAGGAACCAAAACTGGATATAAATGGTGCATCCAAACAGTGTCTCCAAATGAACACAAACAACGATAGACAAAGGACAGGTCAAACACAGGGGCTTAAATACAAAAGGAGAACTAAACTGGGGAAACATGATTGGTGGAAAGTAACAAGGGAAAAACTAGGTTAATAAATAGAATAAACAGAATCAGGTGAGATGCGGAGACAGACACAGAACAAAAGCAGAAGACATTTCAAAACAAAAGTCTAAAACAAGGTGCAGGCTGTGACACCTTTCAAAACCACAGCAACCCTAAACTGCTGTCATCAAGCAAGAGTGAGTGTGTGAGAGTGAGTCTTACGTAGTTAGTGGAAGATCAAAATATGTAAAAACTAGCAGTCATATCTGCGTAGTGTCTGGGGTTCCCATGGATTTGAAAGCCTTTATCAGTAACGCGATGTGTTATAGCTGGAACGCAAATTTTCGAAATGTTGTATCAGTCAATCAGGTAGCGCCTCTTTTATGAATATTAATGAGTCTTCCCCTCCCACACTTTGAAATGTTGTATCGGCCAATCAGGTAGTGCTTTTTAATGAATATTAATAAGTCTCCCCCTGCCAAGCTACATTTTGGAAATTCGCGACCCGCATTTCTCCAGAAATATGCCAAACGAAGGCATTTCTGCACAGCAAAAAGATGTAAAGCAACAGAATGAACGTTATATTCTACATATAAGCTTTTTACCAAAACCAAAAACTGACATCTGTCGATATATGGAATATTCATTCCATTGAAGACTGAATCCTTTCTGGAACATTCTGTTGGAGACTGAGTCATTAGTCAGGGAACATTCATGTCTTTTCTGGAGTTTCCATTATTTTATTATGTTTTATTATTATTATGCTCTTTATCTTTACTTTAATGTCTCTCTCGCTCTCTCTCTCTTTCTCTCTCTCTCTCATACTCATTCCCTCCTCTTCTGTACGTGTCTCTATCCTTTTCCCTCTGTACCTGTCTCTCTGTCAGTCATAGCTTTTCCCAAATCCCCAGGTTAAGTTAACTGGGCTAGCAGCAGAGCATGAAGAGGCTGGTCAGTGCAAAAGAATGAGGATTGAATCTTCAAAAAAATGCTTTATTTATTCTTCTTATTTATTTATTATCAGGAGTGTATTGTTTTCCTTACAGATTGCATTTAAGGTTAGATACATGTTGTTGTTGTTGTTGCTGTCATTGTTGTTGCTGTTGTTATTAATGGTCATCATCCAGAAATGGAGAGGAAAATGTGCCAATTATAGTTGGATTTGTTGGTGAGCTTCAAATACAGCAGCTGTCTCTCTCTCTGTCGCCTCTCTCTCTCTCACACACACACACACACCACCTGATCCCATGGGGACCAGGAAGAAGGCAAGTATCCAGAATTAGATCATTTCACTGGAGCAGTAATTTCCAGTACACCAGCTACAAGCGTGTGTGTGTGTGTGTGTGTGCATGTGTGTGTGTGTGTTAGCTAGTTGAAACACAATGCATTCTACACAGCTGATACTGTGTGATTTTGTAAGTGAGCAGGAAGGATGCTTTGATTTGACAATGAACATCACTAAAAGAAAGAAGCATAGTAGGTCAAAGGTCAGGGCTACACTCTGGAAATCTGAGTGTTCTTCTGATTTGAATATCACATGGATAAAACATTTGAATAAACAAATACAAAAATGAAAAATGAATGAAGTGATTAAAAAAAGCATAAATAAATAAAAAGTCTTGGAAGAGAATGTCTATCAAAAGTCAATCACTTACTGTTGAGAAAATTCTTTCCCGAATATGAGAAAATGGATATCAGAAATTGTGTCACACACACACACACACACACACACACACACACACACAATGTTTTATGTTCTGTATTCTCTGTAGTCTTGTCTCTCACATGCTTTCTTTTCTCTCTGCAAATGACACACTGAACACGTATCCCCGTACCTCCATTCAGTCTCCCTCTTTTCTTTTGTTTCTTTTGATTTCAGCTAAATATGTAAGTTTTTGATATTTTTGCTCCATTTTGCTTGGTCAGGGGAGTTTTTCCTTCATTTTCTTTTCGTTGTCTTGAATCCCTTTATTTTTTTGAAATTGCTCCAACCTCTTCACTAAAAACTCTTAGCCCCTTCACCACACTTGTTTACACTCTTTCCTTGCTTGATAAAATCAACCTGTTGGCAATAACACTTTCTTTTTTCTGGCATCCGAGTGACAACAGTGACAACAATGGCCGGACTTGAGAAGCTTAAAAAAAAAAAAAAAAAACCCAGAGATTTGAAACGAAGGATTTTTTTTTTTTCAAAAAACAGAAACAAAAACAGAAACGGTCAACTTAAACTGTTCTAGAACATAAACATTCGCTGGAAACCAAACATATCCAATTATGTAATTTTCATTCTAGACTATTGTCATCACTTTGTAGTGGAGTCAAGTTAGTTCAGTTAAAGGTTATGTCTGAGGTTTTCAGATTAGTTGTCATCAGTCAGATCAAACCCGTTATGTCATTGAGACAAGACATCAGACAGTGATTCAGAGAGGTCTGCAGACCGGTAAGCTAGCTAGCCAGCTATCTTGACACTTTGAGTATCCAGTTGTCAGTGGGTACTGAGTATCAAGTCAAGGTATTAAAAGGTTATCAGGAATCTCTGGACCGTAATACAATATTAGGTTTCAAGATTATCAGCAATTAGTAAGGCTTTAATAGGCTGAGCTGTCATAAGCTTACTTAGCATATAAAGAATAGCACATTTCAATTTAAGAGTTGCATTTCTGTCACAACTTTGTGATAGCACTTTAAAGAACCTTTTTTCTTTTTTTAAGGGACTACCTAATTTCCTTTTTCACAGTGGGAAGTTTGGTGGGTCATAAAATAGATGTCTGCAGGTCTTAGTTTTACTTCATTTTCTATCATATGTTTTTACGCACAGGAACACGCACCCAGCTGTACAGGTACTGTTAATGCTCTCGACTATACCATTTCTGTAGTTTTGAGAAATTTGTTACAACATAAAGCTAACTTTCCTTGTGCAGGGCTGGTCTTATATTAGGTTACATTTTGAATAGAGGATATCTGCACTGACTGGCTCCTATTGGTGTGGAACTGTTCCCTCTGTAAAGGTCCATGCTGACAGTTAACTTGGATTTTCACAGACACAAGTGCAGTGAGCTCTTGTGACCACATGGGCTGGTACTGTTCAATCTGCAGCTAATCGAATGAGGAGAGAATGGATCCAGCTGTGTCTCCGACCCACCTCCGCATCCCAGTTTTATTTTATTTTGCTTTGTTTTTCATGTGACAGATGAGCCATGTAGGCAGAGAGGCCAGGAGCTCTCTGGCATTTAGTAATAAAATGTAGGTGGTGGAGCTGAGCTGAGCTGCGAGGGTCCTGGTGTTGTGTGAAATGAGAATTACACGGGGGTCTTGTGAGCGATGGAGAGTTCGCCAGCCACATTTGGTCAGCCACCCATGACCATGAGTAGTGAGATTAATTTGTGCTATGAGTCTATAGTAAAGTGTTCAGACTGGAAGTGTATGTGAGCACACTATTTCTGCTGATATATGAGAACTGGAATAATTGTGAGTTAAATTAATACTAGTAAACAATAGAAAGATTTTATTCTACTGTATTGTATTTTTGTGCTGTTATAGTGTTATACCCCTCAGATAAAGCAGTGGAGTAATTATTCCAAATCATTTGAAATGGAGGGAAATACCATGATAACAGTGTGACAATACCTGAAGAACATTTACACTAAGACATTAGTTTTGCCTTGGATAATGTAAAGAGGTTTATCACTGTGGCAGGGTGAAGCCGAACAGGGGTTCGGGTTGCCCAAAACGCACCAAAAACAAACAAAAAAATGGCTCCGCTGCAACTAGCATGTAAGTGCAAGGTGTTTTATTTACAGTGCAAACAAAAATGGTTCCAACCAAAGTGAAGAAAAGTGGAAAAAAAAAATGTCCAAAATGCCAAATATGTACAGTGAGAAAAATATGTGTGCAATAAGCCCCTCCCCTTGGAACATACCAGCTTCCTTCTGTTAATTTAAAATAAGATAGCAATTAATTATCCACCCCAGTACATATACACAATCACAACCACAAATTCACACTCCACAGTAATGTTTTAACTTTTACCATTTCTGGCTAGTAACAGCCGCTCGTTACATTTTAATGTAAAAACCCTTTTCCATGGAGTGACCCCTTCCCTGTGTGCATCCCGCATGCGCCACTCCAGCTAAACCAAATAAACGAACTCGTGTTCCTACGGTTCTGTTTGGTCCTCCCCTGCACCGGTAGTCCTATGCTACTGTAACCAAACAGACGGACAAACAGAGAAAACAGAGGGAGACACGACAATCCAACAAACATTACAACGCAATACGAACGTTCAAACAAAGCGATATGTATAATAAAGACGGGACAAACATTTAACTGGGTAACTGTTAGTGGAAACTGATAAAGACAGTAACGGTAAACCAACAACAGTACAGACGCTACCAAACATTTAGGTGTAATTGAGTGTGTTTGTAGGGTGCTTTACACTGTAAGATTGTGGACATGAATTGGAAATGTTTGTGTGTGTGAAACCGGGTAACCTGCTGCGTGCTTCGAGTGTGCACCCTTGAAGCTAGCGCAATATGTTATTGGAATATGTGCACTGTGGTTATGTATGAATGATGTACATGTAACAGGACACAAACACGAATGAACACTGTACAACTAGGGGAACAAACACGAATGAACACTGTACAACTAAGGAAAGTGGTTAGATTGGGGGGAGAAGACGCCGCTCGCGGCCTGAGACAGAGCCCTCTGTCACAATCATTCTCCCTGAATATCCTAATAATGAGTCATATGTTTAGCCAGAACAAAGATATTCAGAAAACGCACATGAATGAAAAAGTGGAGAGTTTTTCATTCTGTTGTGGGGAGTGTTGGTTTTTGGAGGCTTTTGGCGTTGTGTTCCCTTAAGTTTGTGAATTCTTGCAGAAGGCCTCAGTGGGCTGAGAATGAATTGGCCCTGGGAGAGTTTGCCAAGCAGTGGCCGATATGTGGACAGACTGATCAGGGCCTTGAACACAGCTGGTCATTTATCTTAGTCAGTCGATCTATCACTCACACTTGGAGAAAAGGACTTTTCACTCTCTGACTCTTGCCCAAAAAAACCAGAAAGTGACTGACAGTATTCTGTGTGTGTGTGTGTGTGTGTGTGTGTGTGTGTGTTTGTCTGTGTGTGTGTGTGTGTGTGTGTGTGTGTGTGTGTGTATGAAACAGACAGAGAGATTGTGCCTGTATTTGAGAGTGTTAAAACACACCACTGTCATAAACACAGTTGAGTAGGCCCTACTCAATTAGAAGTGCTCATTCGTAATGATTCCAATCATCCACCCAGTGATTACCCAGCCTGCCTCCGCACACTCATGCACCATGAGCACAGGAACATTGCTACGTGCACGCACACCAATGCCTGACAGGAATGGTTAACACGGACAATGCTCTGAACACAACAGTGGTGACTCTAACTGGTGTCAACACAACAGTTATGATTATAACTGCTTTGAACTGTGTACTTTTAATCATAACTGGTTTATATACTGTAGTTTTAATTATGACTGGTTTATACACTATGAACTATGATTTAACTGGTTTTTACGCTGTAGTTTATGATTTAAGTGGTTTATACACTGTAGTTTTAGTTATAACTGGCTTATACATTGTAGTTTATGATTATAACTGGTTTACACACTGTAGTTTTAGTTGTATGTGATGTGGTAATGATTGTAATAGTTTAAAAAATATAGATATGATTATAATAATTGTAAACATTGTATTAATGTTTCTAATAATTTTATTTTTGTTTTCTTGGTGGGGATGTCAGTTCACATGAACTGAAAACTGGTAATATATCTGGCCTTTTTCCCTTTGTACTTTGACCTTTGTATATTCTGGTTGGCCAAAAAAGACAGTAAAATAATGAAGGAACAGATTCCACATTGTTAAGCCTGATCTCTGACCATTCTTTCTTTTTCTTTCTTTTGCTCTCGCTCTCTATAGTTTTCTTGACTCCTGTGAGAGATCCTCATTAAATGCCTATTCTAATTAATCCTCCTTCATTTTGCTGCAGTTACACCAATTACGCCACAGTTATACCAATTACACCACACACAGATCTTTCCATATGTGACTGATCAAGGAAAGAAAGACAGAAAAAAATGGAATAGAGAATGAAAGAAAGAGAGGGTGGATAGTTTATTGAGTGGAAAGCCTCTTAAACAGCACACTGTATGTAGTGCTGTTAGAATGCTAGAATGCTGCTGTAGAATGCTAGCTGCAGTGTTTTTCGATGGGCCACTGCAACTTGTGTTTCATCAGTGTATTCCAGCACTGAGTGGACATTTCTTTTTTCCTGCTCCAGTGTTGGGGGAACCTGTATCACACAGAACCAACTGTGTAACCCCCCCTGTTTTGAAGATAAGATCATGGGGAGACATGTTGTGAGGCTTGGGAATAGATAGTATGGGGAAGGTGTCATTTGCTTTGTCTCCAGTTTATCTCTCTGAATTCAGCCTTCCCCTGTGTGTGAACAGCTAACCTTATTGCCCACAGTCATCCCCTACAGGTCCCCTGGAGCTGTCAGTCTCCACAGTCATCGCTAACTGCCCTGATGACCTGCCCAATTCTGCAAACTCTGATATTTCTCTGCCGCTTTTCCTCCCTTATTCTCTCTCTCTCCTTCTTTCTCTCTGTCTCTCTCTCTCTTTTTGTTTCTCTGTGTGTGTGTGTGCACAGTGACCCCATGTGAAACAATTGAAGCCCTGATTGATCAAAACACAACAGTGGTTTCAATATTTTGTGATGGATCACAAAGTAAGCCCACTCCCCAATTCTTTTCTCAGAGATTACACCTCACTCCCAAGTAGTGGCGTGGGCAGAGAGAGAGAGAAAGAGAGAGAGAGAGAGAGAGAGAGAGAGAGAGAAAATGCACTAAATGTGGGGTTTGAGTAATAGTATGTGGACAAAAGTGGCTTTCTTTTTCTCTTTTTCTTTTTTTTTCCTTCTCATCTCATCCTCCCATCCTCTGTCACTCATCATCTTAATGTTCTCAGGTCTGTTTCATCTCATGATGCAGAAAGTTCATCACTCACATGACAGCGATGCAAATGTGTACCCGATGAAAGGATCGTTCCAGTGTACTGTGTGGGACTGTTGGTGTTTAATTTAATGCCTCTCTTACTCGTTTCTCGCTCTCATTGCCAACAGCCTTAATCTTCATATTCCCTTATTTTCTGATGAATCTGCAGTGTCTGTGTGAATGCTCACTCTTGGCCTCCATGACATTCCACTGAGAGCAGACATCATTATAGTCCATGCTTTTGATCCATAACATTGGCATTCAGATTCCATGATTGCAACAAATCTCATTTCTTCACATAATGACATCATTTAATATTCTTGGGCAGAATTGTTTCGATGCGTGATTTGTGTTGCACACAGGGAAACTGAGGGGCGAGTTACAGAATGCAGAAAAACAATTTTGTGGCTGAACTAGTGATAGTTTGAGGAAAAGCATGCAATGGAGCACTCACATCTCACAGTACAGAGATTAGAGTATGAAGCCAAGTCTGTCCAAAACACAGATTAAATGGAAACATGTTAGCCTGTAGGTGGATCATTTGGATACAAAATCGTTAAACCTAAAATGTTTAATTTATTGGGGACATGTGAATGACTGAAATGGCAATTTGATAAACTGGAGATGAAGTTAATGATTTATATGTTGGGTGCCTTTTAGATTTTCAAAAAAAACAAAAAAAACCACTCCACACAAATCTTTGTTTCTCTTATTTAATTTATCTTGACCTGAATCTGCTCTCTGTCCTGTCCAAGCACATCAGGGTCCTGCTTAACAAAAGCGGCACTTTTGCCCAGAGACATCTTGGTTGGGGCTCGTCCTTTATTTTTATCTATTTTACAGTGTGTTCCAATGTTTACCATTATGTAATTGGGTTGTTTCATTTCACTTAGTGTTTGAATCCGTGCTCACTACTCTGAGTATTTGCACTGACCTGAAACTCATTTTGGTCCATGTCTCCACAACAACACTCTCACGCATTGAAAATGCTCTTTGCTCTGTCCAAGGATATGTCGACTCACAGCAGCCAAGATTTAACCAGGCAACTCTCCACAGTCATGTGATCAGACAGAAATTAATGCATTGGCAGCTAAACTGTGTGTGTGTGTGTGTGTGTGTGTGTGTGTGTGTGTGTGTGTGTGTGTTGTCTGCAAACATCAGAGATGTCCTGCCTGACCTCAGTAAACCTGGATAAAAATTTCGTTTCGTGTTGTTGTCAGGCATGTGTTGGCCCTTCGGATATGATGCAATGCATATGGATGTTTTACATTATCACATGCCAACCATAACACACTCTCTCTCTCTCTCTCTCTCTCTCTCTCTCTCTCTCACATGTCAAATTTCAGATGCCGTTTTAAATGACAGACAGAGGATTATAGGCAAACACCCCTCGCTGGGCATTCTGGAACTCTCTGCTGAAGAAGGTGTGTCAGGTAAGATGGTTTCCAGTTACTACATGCTGCTGGGAATGATGGATCCAAGAGTGCCCAACTTGCAGAATTGTTATTCAGTTTTGTCTCTCCCTTCCTCTCCCCTTAGATGAAGATGAAGAGTTTGGTCTTTTTCCCCCTTCCTTCCTCCTCTCGCTCCTCGGTCTTCATTGCTCTGTGATGTCAGAATGACATTTTTTCTCTAAAGGGCATGAGTGAAATGAAGTGAAGTGGCAGTGTCAAACATCATCACGGCCTGGTTAAATGCCCAGTTTCAAATGCCAATGCTTGCTAAGAGAACATAGACTGTGAATCCTTTTTCTCTGTCTTCTTTTTCCAAACTCATGTCCTGTCTGGACTCAAGGCTGTTTTTATTTTATTTTTTTTTCAGGTGTCCTTGGTAACACTGGCAACTGCTTGACACATTTACTTTCTAAATAAAGTCTGGACACACACACACACGCACACACTCACACACAGAGCATATATCTGTTTAGTCTGCTGTGGCAGTGGTGCAGCAATGTCTGTTGTCTAAGTTGGAAGAGTTTTAGGAGAACAAACTGATGTCCTCATGCAGAGTTGGGGCTGAGTGTTACTGCTCAACAGCTGTGGTCACACCTCCCACAAGGTGCAAGGACATCCAGAGGGCGAGTGAGAGGGGCGTAGGGTGCAGCAAGGCATTGCGGGAAATGCAGTCAACAAAATTATGACCAGACTGGAAATGCAAATCAGGGTCATTGTCTCGCACACACCTGAACACACATGCAGGCAGAGCCTTGGTACTGTGGCAGGGAATACAGATCAGCACCTGGCATCACTGGGTAATGAGATACCAACCTCAGATATGACAGTTCACAGTCAGAGTGTCTCTCAGAAAGCCACTGCATCCTACAGGCCTTCTGTGACCTCTGACACAGAGAATAATGTGTGAAAATCATTTGGAGCCAAAGGGTAAGATGAAACCCCTTCTTTTTCTTCGTTAATTCAGTTTATCCGACACACCACGTCATTACCAATTGTACATCTACTGCTTCCTTTTTTTCTCTCTCTCTCTCAATATCTAACAGATGGGGGAAGCTCAGGGATTTTTTGTTGGATGAGCCTGAAACAGCCGGCTTCAAATTTGCATAACAAATTGCTTTATTTCCACCCTCAATTTTTCATTGATTTTTTTTTTCCCTTTTAAATCATGGTAACACAAGAAAAATTGTTTTTCAGTGTTATGGTACTGCTGCATTTTTTGTTTTATTGCCCCCAATATAGGGGTGTGATTAAGCCATTAAAATCTCATCTGCCATCCTAATTTCACTTTCATTTGGTGAGTGACTAGACGCACTCGCTGCCGTAGCCTGCGCTGATGTTTTCATTAAGCCAGAGAGTGATTAGGGCTCTAGCCAGACTGGTGACAAAGCACTGTGAGATGCTCACCAGGCCATGGACAATTCTGGGACAGGGGTGTGGAAGTGCTGGTGAAGGTGTGTGTGTGTGTGGGGGGGGGGGGTGGTGGTGGTATATTGTTCAGAAGCTTACCTCTGCTCACACTAATACAGCTCAGACACCAGGCATCACTCATTCACTCACTCACTCACCCTCTCTCTCTCTCTCACCCTCATACATATATATATATATATATATATATATATATATATGTGTGTGTGTGTGTGTGTGTGTGTGTGTGTGCGTGTGTACATAACAGAGAAATTCAGCTACTGTATCCCATATTCTTCTCTCTCTCTGCAATGACATCATATTCTCATGACATCATATTCTCTGATTCACACGATATTATTTCTCAAGCTGTATAATAGGAATTAGGGACATATTTAACATAACAGTGGGCAGTAGCTGTACTTTCTACTCATAATTCTCTGAGTTACTTTAAGACAGTGAAATGCTGAGTGGAAAAAAGCGGAGTTCTCTGCTCTGGGGTTCAGAGAAAGGACGGTGAGAGATTACAGGTCCTGTTTGCTGCACTGTCAGCCCAGCAGTGAATCAGCTCAACACTGGAGCTGATGGCCAGACCCTCTATCTATGTCCTTCAAATCCATGTGCATTTTTTTTCTCTGATGATGAGAGCGAATGAAAGGAGAGTATTGTGGTCTTTATTCTTTCTCTCTGTCTTTCTGTGTCACTCATTCAGCTGTCTGGAGCAACCAAACACCTGGGCTCCAAAGTGGAGTGAGAAATGAAAATCCTCCATCAGAGAGCAGCTGACACGTGTGGCAGGTCTCTGTTCTGTCTCTTATGAAAGGCTTTCTCTGAGAGCTGACTTCCACACTCCTGACCCCAGGTCCCTCACACTCAGTGTGGGATCAGATCTGCCTCCAGCTCTCACAGCTCGGAGCTGCTGCCTCCGACTCCTAGACCAAATCAGAAACCTGTGCCTCTTCAGAGATATGTTCCTAACGAAAGAAATTCATATGTTCTTAACGAAAAAATTCAACTCACCCCTGATTTCATGCTGAACAGTATATTACTGGCAATGAATCCGTTTATGAGTGTGTGTGAGCGTGTACAAGCAACAGTAATCACAGTCTTTGGTTTAAATGATAAATTTAAAAGAGAGTCTTTGAGATGCAACCTTGATACAGCGTGAACCAGTGTTGTAGTACTCAAGATCGGTCTTGGTCTCGAGACCGGTCTCAAGACCACTTTTTGAAGGTCTGGGTCTCGTCTCGGAATCGACTGCATTTTTACTCAATCTTGTCTCAGTCTCAGACATAGAGGACTCAGGATTTTATTTCAGGACCGGTCAAGACCACAACTTCAGGAATATCAACTGCGGTGAAGTTAGCTTGAAATTAGACATTTGCCTGACGTTCACCACATAGCCACATCTCTATCTCATTAAAAGTTACATATATACTACTTACACATTATGTTATCCTGCGTTGTATTCAGTTGTGAAATTATAGTGTTTGAACATGACATTAAATGCAAATGAATAACAGTTTAAGGCATGTTGTTGCATCCTACTGTTTATTCTACCGTTCGTTTTGCACGGAGGTGGTGTTTCAAAATAAAAATACCTTGAAAGTTCATACATGCTGAAGAGTAATTTTTGTGGTGCAAGTAGAATATTGGTGAAGTACAAGGCCAGATACAGTCAACACATTTTGAATGTTTATATGTTATGTTCAGTTTCTCTTTAAACAACACTAAAGGATTACCCATGATTGCTCCTCTGAATAATAACAATTACTTATGAAAACACATTTTGGGACCTCTCTGTTCAAAGGTTCGACCTAGTTCTGGTGACCAACCAGGCATGTAGACATTCTATTTCAACATAGATTTCAATAACTTACTAATATCAATGAAATGACCGTAAAAGTATGATTGCGAAATCGGAATATATATCTAAATTGTGTCTTGGTTAACTTCAACAGTCAGGCCTGGTCCTAGTGACTAAAGGATGTAGACATTTCATTTCATCTAAATATCAATAACACCACATGAAATAAACACATTAATACAGTTTTGAAACTTTTTAGAAATTTGTAAAATCACATAATATGTGGGGAAAAAAAACAAAACACACCTTTTGGGGTCAACCTCGAGGGTCAGGACTAGTCCTAGTGACCAACCAAAAGAATGTGTACATTTTCTTTCGTCTTATTTGTCAATAACACCCTGGTATTGATAAAAGAAACACATTAATACAGTTTTGAAAATTTTAAGAAATTTGTAAAATCACATAATATGTGGGGAAAAAAACAAAAAAAACAAAACACATCTTTTGGGGTCAACCTCAAGGGTCAGGACTAGTCCTAGTGACCAACCAAAAGAATGTACATATTTCCATTCATCTTATTTGTCAATAAAACCCTGGTATTGATGAAATAAACATAAAAATACAGCTGTGACTTCTCAGAAATTTGTGAAAACAGATTATATGTCAAAAAGTGCTTTTTGGGGTCAATTTCAAACTCAGGCCTAGTCCTAGTGACCAACCAAAGGATGTAGACATTTCATTTCATCTTATATGTCAATAACACCACAGTAATGATAAAATAAACACATAAATACAGTTGTGAAAGTTGTCAGAAATTTGTGACATCAGAGAAAATGTGAAAAGCGCTTTCTGGGGTCAATTTCAAAGGTCAGGCCTAGTCTTAGTGACCAACCAAAAGAATGTACATATTTCCATTCTTCTTATATGTCAATAACACCCTTGTATTGATGAAATAAACATATAAATACAGTTGTGAAAGTTGTTAGAAATTTGTGAAATTAGAAAACATGATAAAAAAAAGTGCTTGCACAAAAAATTGTATTGTGTTAGCTGGATGGTAAAACATGGAAAAGGAGTGTTGTATAAAGATGGTTAAGTTGATTTCAGCTCTTAACATTTGTTTGTATGTGGGTGTTTTAATGGGAATGTGGTTCTTTAAGATCAGTTTGAGAAATGCCTATGGTTTGCATGTTCCACATTTTAATGTAAGTGCATCATGCAGTGTGGGTCTAGCACTGGTCTGGTCCTGGTCTTGACTCGGTCTCGTCCTGCCTTGGTCTTGGTCTTGGTCTTGACTTGGTCTCAAACCCTCAAAGTCTTGGTCTTATCTCAGTCTCGATACACTCTGGTCTTGGTCATGACTTGGTCTCGGTTTAGGTGGTCTTCACTACAACACTGGCGTGAACTATATGCAATGTAATGTGTTTGTATGAAGATACATGAGAGAGACAGAATAGTGCATTCTCTGGTAGACAGGGAAGGACACTTATAATACATACAAAATACATAAACCTACAAGCACACACACACACACACATACACACGTGCTCGTCTCCACAGCACCAAATGTTCTTTCTTATAATTCAACATATTATCTGAACGTAACACAACACTGCTCTGCTAACACTCTGCTAACATAAAAACTGTATGAAAAACTGGAGCTCAGCGATAGCACAGCCAGAGGAAGAGCCCGTGTGCTCCTCAGTAAACGTTTCTGACATACTACAGCAACACCACCCATCAGAATATCATCTCTCACACTCACAGTTCACATCATACTGAATATGTTTTTTCCCTTACATGAACCATCCTCAGACTCCACTGACACTGGACTTAACAGTGCCTTTCATTGGAGAGGGTGTCTGTCCAGGTGTGAGAAAATGGACAGGGTTAAATTCCAAAAGGCAAACTTCCATCACAATTAACATTATTACTCTTACGAAAGGCATTTCCATCCATCTGGCAGTGATTCTCAAGCAATATGCAGGTAAAACACAGTGTATAAAACAACAGCATCTCAAGTACCAATGGTAAACATAGTATCTTGGTATGAAACAAGCTATCAGGAAATGAGTGGCTTCATTCTGAGTGTTTCACATTTGGGCTACTTCTGTGCATATGTGAGTTTTTTGAATGTGTGTTGATGTCTATTGTACAACAAAGAAGAATTTGTCTTATTTATCACTGTTATGTCCCCAGGCTATCAGTAAAACCCTGTTTTCCTACAATTTTATTCACAATGGATTGACAAACCTGGAATCATATGGTCGTGGTACCAGCTTCTGGAGGGTTCCACACTAGGGATGGGACGATATAGTTATCTCATGATTCGGTTTGATGTAGCATATAAGGTTTGTGATTTGATATCACCACGATTCCATAGAGCCTAACAATAGTTCTGTGACAAAGTATGAATATTCAGAATCGATATTTAATTTTTAGCCATGCAACATACAAAATAAATGATTATTTGAATAAAGTTCTCTACTACACAACACTTAAAGAGATCAAAGTAACAACAGAAATTCTCATAAAGATCAGAAATACAACAAAAGCGTCATAAATACAAGCTACCTCAGTTAATCAAACATATTAAACAACTAACTTGACAGCATGAATTATACATTAAGTATGTGTCTCCACAATATGATCAGAAAATGTTTCTTAGCCTAACAAAATACCATAAATCCCTACATGTTTTCACTGTTTTCATTTCAAACAGCAGTTTTCAATGACACGTACGTAATGCATTATTTTGACACTGATAGTAACATTAGTTGAAATAAAGCTTAGTTTTTAAATGATGCGTACAATAACAAGATGCTATAATTGCATTATCGCTTTCATTGTTAAGGCATCTTAAGTGGTGATTTTCAATGACCCATGTTCGTATCTCGCTACGTGACATATATTCAGGAGAAGAATATACTCATTTACAGAGGTGGACAAAGTAAACAACTCCATTACTTGAGTCAAAGTATAGATACTCCTGGTCAAATATTACTCCTCCACTAGTAAAAGTTGTTCAGTTAAATTTTTACTTGAGTTAAAGTACTGGAGTACTTGCTTTTAAAAATACTTAAGTATTCAAAAGTACATTTTCTTTATAATGTCAATACATTGTTGTATTGTTGCCACAATGCATTTACAGAGGCTAATGACTCTGAAACAACCTACTGAATGCACTGACTTGCTTGTAGAACCTGTAGAATAAAAAGCTTGTGGAATATGCTACAAAGCCTATAGAAACACAGTTGAACCAAATGCTTCCTCTATAAAAGACAGTGTATAGCTTCACTTAAACAGGCACTAGGTTCACTCAGATTGGCCTTGAAAGGATAAACACGTCATAATGTTGTAGGCTAGGTTAATTTTACTTCTACTGCATAGCATTGTCTGAAACGTGAAACAGCTGGATCGTCACCGCTTGAGTCCTGCCCCCCTCGTCTTATTGGGACCGGGTCCTACGTGAATCCGCTGATCTTACAAGTATTACTGTGTTTACCTGACAAGATTAAAACATATATTTCTGAAAGGATTTTTGTCAGTAACGTTAACCCGGCATTTTCGCTAGCTAACTATTAGTATGCGCCAGCAATGGATTCACACAGGACCCGGTGTTATGCCCCAAATGGTTTTCAAGCCAACTGGTTTCCATATGCATATGGGAAGCAATTAGTTTGGAAACCAGTTGATTTAAAAAATCTCAGACATGGACTTAAGATATGGCCATGGCTGCTTTGGTGAGGAACCTTTATCTTTATCATCTTTATCTTCCATTGTAGTAGCCATCAGTAAAACCGCCAAGTTCAGTTGTTGAAAAAAATGCAGCACGCACTTGACTGACAGCATTGGAGCAGTTTACTGTGATTGGTTTTTCCCCTGTGATGAACACAATATGGCCTATCGCATTTTAGAAAAGAAAATCCGTCCGCTGACCTCAAAGCTATGCGTTAAAGTAACGAGTAACGAGAACCTTCATAGCAATGTAGTGGAGTGAAAAGTACAATATTTGTATTTCAAATGTAGTGGAGTAAAAGTCATAAGTTTCCAAAAAAAAATAACACTCAAGTAAAGTACAGATACTCGAAAAATGTACTTAAGTACAGTACTCAAGTAAATGGACTTCGTTACTGTCCACCCCTGCTCATTTATAGGGTCCATGCACATTAATTAAATAAGAGTCTCAGTTGTAGAAAGAAGCTGAGAATCGTAGCCAAAGAAACTTTAATTTCTAGAGGTGGCCAGGTACACGTTATGAACAGTAAATGTTTCTTTGCATAACAAAATACCATAAATCCCTTCACGTTTTTGTTGTTCAGTCATTTTAAAGAGTAGTTTTCAATGACACGTTATTTTGACACTGATAGTCACATCACAATTAGTTGAAATAAAGCTTAGTTTTTAAATGATGCGTAAGATAACAAGATACCATGATTCCATTATCACTTTCATTGTTAAGGCATCTTAATCGGCGATTTTCAATCAGTGACACATGTTCGTATGTAATGCATTTGCAACGCGATACTGTAAAACTCCCTACGCGACATATATTCAGGAGAAGAATGTACTCATTTATAAAGTCCATGCACATTAATTATATAAGAGTCACAATTGTAGACAGATGAGAATTGTAGCCCAAGAAACTTTAATTTCTAGAGAGTAGGGTACCATACAAAGTAGCAAATACAAGTAGGGTACAATACAAAAGTAGCAAATTATAAATGTTGCAGTATCATTTGTTTCCCTGCCTTTTGCCCTATGAGTGCTGGGATAGGCTCCAGCACCCCCCCCCCCCCCCCCCCCCCCCATAAAGGTGAGTGGAACCAGTCAGAGAAACTCACTGGAATCAGTCAGAGAAACTAATGAACACTGAGATGTTTGGAATTTATTGACTTGATGTAGATGTAGACACACACACACACACACACACACACACACACAAACGCCTTGTATGCAAGATTAGCCTCTTTTTTAGTTCCAAACACTGTGGCTGTGTTCAAAACTATGTACTACACATTACCCGTATACTGATCATGACGAAAAAGTAGTATGCAGTACATGAAGAAAAAAAAATTGCAGTACACAAGACAGTTACCTGGATGATGTACTACTCTTGCGGAAATTTCTAGCATATTCTAGCCAGAGTTCACTTCGTCAGCTACTGCATCCCATGATGCAACGTGGTGATTTCCAAGTTTCCAAAAATTAAAACAAACAAACAAACAAACAAACAAAAACATGGCAGACAGAGCGGTAGAAAAAAACCAGTGGTAGTTGACCTTTTTTTTTTCTTTTTTACAAGGTGTGTATAACATTTAATGCATTAGCTGTCATTAATATCGTATATATATATATATATATATATGTATATATATATATATATATATATATGTGTGTGTGTGTGTGTGTGTGTGTGTGTATATATTTTTTTTTTGTACTCAGAATTAACTGTTAATGTTTATCTTAATTAATAGTTATAGTGGACAGTTTTAAACGGCAACTAAAAACATACCTTTTTAGTCTAGCATACTATTAGCAATTTTCTCTTTTGTTTTTCTCTTTTTTTGTTTTAATGGTTTTTATTCATTTTATCCATTCCTCATTTTTTAAATTCTTTTTTTATTTCATTTAATCTATTCTTTTAATTATTTTACTCTAAACTGTTTTATTTATTAATTTTGACAATCTCTCCTGTTTTATGTCCCTTGAATTATGTGGTTTATCCTTGCTTTTTTATTGTGTGATCTATTTACTACCATTTTATTTATTTTATTACTTTTTATTATTATCATTATTATTGTTATTTTCTTTCTGCTCATTTGTAAAAGCACTTTGAGCTACATTCTTTGTATGAAAAGTGTTATACAAATAAAGTATTATTATATTATGACAGAAGGCAGCATAGCCAGCTATCAAGGCTAATGTTCCCATTTGGCTGATGAGTTTTGACATTACATATTAAGTTGTTCTGGCCCAGTATATAGGAAGCTACCCATGCCTTCCTCCCTGGTCTTATCCTCCCTTTGTCTTGTCCTGCCATTCCCTCTTACATTGCCAACATTGAATCCATTTAATTTTTTTTTTAAACCTAAATTTGTGTCAGCCTCCATATTTATGTTGCTGTCACACTAGCCAGGCCATAACATGTGTTATTGTTTTCTTGAATGCAGTTGGTTGTCTTGTATATTTTGCACTATTGACCAGACTTGCTTATTTAATCTGAGCAGTTATTGGCATTTGTTAATATTTATTTAAGATGATACATGCTTATGTCGTATGTGAAAGTCTTAAAATAAGAGGGATATGTGGTGGATGTGTGGTGGAGCTAGCGTTGCCACCTTTGTCTCATCAAAAACCTAGACACCAACAGACTAAATGCCCACTCTCTAACACATTCCAACATCAATTGTTTGACAGATCTTTGATAGTGCAGATAAGTGATGTAGGGTAGTGTCGTTTTTGCATCTGCTCAGTCAATGCAGGAAAATCTTATGAACCCAACAACATGGCTGATGTGTAGTGTATAACCAAAACCGTTTAATATTAGAAATCCTTGGGAAAGAGAGGGGAGGTAACTAAACTATTCCATGCTAATATGCGAAGCCTTAAGAGAATCTTTGGGGAAAAAAACCCCAAAAAACTTAAATAACATTATCAGTATATGCTAACACTCCATCTCTCAATGAAAACAATACGTGTTCTTTGTGCCGTAAAATGCTTACGCATGAGCAGTAGAGATCTGGCACTGCTGGATCACGTCATATAGTGTGCACATGCTTCGGATACTGCACATGCGTATTAGAGTCTGGACCTCCGGACTTTCATACTTCCGGCAAAATCGGGCAGCTCTCAAAATCAACTGCACGTGTGTTGCAGACAGGACTTCCGCATTTTGTAATTCTGGGGAAAATCTGGGAGTGAGGAAAATCGGGCAGTTACACAGTGTTGCAACTCTCTCAACAGCTCTGATGGCGGACAGCGGCAGTCAAGTGACTGTGTAGTAGACTAGATGAAAGTTCTCATACTTGCATACTATACTGTATACTAGGGTGGGGAGTAGTGTGCAGTACATAGTGTATACTGGGCCAGTATGCAGTATGTAGTACACCATAGGGATGTACCTGAATCTGAAAACGTTATTCGGGGAAAGAATGAATAATGCAATGGAAACAGATATCTCTTCTACCTGAAGTTGCTCGTTATTATTCAGGAAATGTCTGTCTGTGTGTCAGCCATTATGTTTCTTCAAACTGATTCATATCATTGTGGATGGCCACAACATAAAAATGCTTGTTCTGTTTGCAACATAGGACTTTGATTTCACTAACTAGTCGTTTCATTTACTACACATTACTGAAAAGTGATCACTATTGTAGGTGCAATTGCAGTCCTAACACAGGGACACCAAAAGATGTAGGTGTGGTAGGATTTATAAATCAGTCTCATAAATCAGTCTCATAAAATTGATTAACCATTAATTTCGATGTTCAATATTTTATTAATTAAACAACTAAGATTAATGGGATAAGCTAGCTGTAACACTGTGCTACAGTCTTAGAGAGTATTGCAGTACTAATGTATTGCAATTACACTACTAAACCCATAACACTCATGAACAACCAGGTTGAAGGTAATTGGGAGTGCTTTGATGGCAGAGGTTGGCATTCAGTAGGTACTGCGGCAGAAACAGACAGGACAACAGTTTATTTCAATGATACTATTTATTAACATAATCAATACTACTTGGCAAACCAATACTGATATGGTACAATCAATAATCAGCAGCGAATAGAATGATCAAAGGGTAACAGAATGGTGATGAGTCTATGTACAGGTATTCAGTGTAGAACTGAATGAGTGTTAGACCAGAGATGAGTGAGTGTGTGTGTGTGTGTGTGTGTGTGTGTGTGTGTGTGTGTGAGAGAGAGCGAGAGAGAGAGAGAGCGCGTGCGTGTATGTGGGCGTGTGCCCAGCTGCGCACTGAAGAGAGAGGGAGGAGTTCTTTGGAGAGAGGCTCTGCGCAGGCGCACAGAAGAGAGGAGGAGGAGCGAGGGAAAGAGGCTGTGCGCATGTGTACAGCAAGAGGTATGCGTGGTATGAGGATTTAGTGCGCAAACGTGTGTGCTAGGCACCAACTAGAGTGGGGGTGGCAACGAGAATCGCATGTGTGCGAGAGACCAAAGAATGTCTAACTTGAGAGCTAGTCTCAAGTAAGTAGGCCCTAAACTCAACAACTCTACCCAACCCTTAAGTCACGCTGCAATCCCAATGTTGGAGGTGTGCAATCAGAAAAAGGGAGTTAGAGAGAGAGAGAACGCATGCCAGATCTATCCTTCACAAGAAAATAATAAACGGCTAAAAAACGCATCGTACATGAAATACAGCGTGTACATTAAAATCATAAAAGAATTCAAATGATAACACTTTCTTCACGTTAACTGCGTATGATCTTAATACTAAAGTATGCCCAGATGCCAGCCTTACTTTGAATAGCTCATTGCGTGGCGACCGAAGGTGCGTCTTTGGTAGTCTGATGAGCAGTGCGATTCGCAGGTCCAGAGAGAAGTTCCTTTCCTTGTCACCTGAAGATCTTCGGGGCTCCGTTACTCGTCCGATGATCTTTAAGGGTTCTTGATTTAGTTCGCCGACATTTAAAGAAGTAGAAAGGGATCCGGTCGCCTTTTCTTCCGTCGATTACTGTGTGCGTTACAGTGTAACTAGCCGGTAGAAGTTAAAGTTGCAACTGCGCGAGAGAAAGTAAATTAAACTTTGGTTGTACAAATGTATCGCTTCTTTGTTACGCTGTCCTTTTCTTCGGCAGAGAAAAGAGACACCCGCTGCAAGCGAGCTGCTGCTAGAGCAAGCCGCTGCTAGGGAGTTGCAGAATTGCGGAGCTGGAGAGGAGCTGGAAAAAGTTTGGAATTTTCCGCGGCTTTATGGCGAAAATTGCGTCATCACTGTATCTACTCCATTGCTGTAACCAATACCGTTACAGTGAAACCTGAGAAGATGGGTACAGATTACCCATGCGGTCAAGCAGGGAATTATGGGTAATATGTTCTACGGCCTGACGACCCCTACACTATATTCTGTAGTCGCTCCCACCGAGTCAGGTAAGGGATCTAGCAAGACAAAAGCTTGAGGGCTGTACTATGAAGGGAGGTAACTGGCTTATCCAGGTAACTTCTAGTTAAGTTAACTCAGAGTAAATGGTAAACCTCCTAATAGAAGAGCCCTATGGCATTGTTTTGCTAGGAGAATGAAGGCACAGGGCTCTTCTATTAGGAGGTAAGATTACTACTTTGAGTTAAATTAACCAGAAGTTACGTGCATGAGCCAGTTACCTCCTTTCATAGCACAGCCCTCTGGTGTGGCAGCTGGATTATCCCTGTAATCTATACATCAAAATGAAGCTTAGAACCTGTAGTTTTTAGCTGTATGTGTTAATTTCCTCCATTAAAAAGAACAGTCGAATGTCGTTTCATTTACTATACATTATTGAAAAGTGATTGCTATAGTCTGTAGTAGCCCCCACTGAGTCAGTGCAAATTACTGTTGTAAAATAGTAATTCACGTTTCCCTAGCGAACTGCAGTAATATTAACACATCAAGAGATGCAAACGCAGCATCATTGGAATTTAAGATTTTTCCCTTCAACTGAGGGCTATTTTTCTGTGTATGTTTACTATAAATTGTTTCTAGTTACAGTTACAGTATTATTAATTAGTAAATAGTTACATTGTTTCCAATCCAAAACAGAATTGTTTGATTTATATATATATATATATTTTTTTTTTTTCAGTTTCTGACAGTTCAGAGTTCCCCAGTTAAAGGAGTAGTGGTGGGGGATTCAGACAGTTCATAAAACTTAGTTTAGTTAAAAATAAAAATACAAAAAAAGAGAGAGAGAGAGAGAGAGCGAGAGAGATGAAAAGTACAGTATGAGGATGTGGAAATATATTTCATAATTAATTATATGCCAATATCAAATCAATCGGATGCTTTTAAGACACAAAAATTGCATTGCTAATGAATACTAGGTTAGAAAATGCAGCATTTGCCCGATTCACATGGCTTCTGGTATAACCCACGTCCACTTCTGGTCTACTATTCGAATCTAGATACAGAGACAGTTCATTTTGTTGGTTGAACAGATACAGATACAGATCCAGATACAGACAATGACGTCTGTACACTTCTAGTACAATAGTATGGCATTTTGAACACAGCCTGTGACATCTAATAGGCATCTAAAGACCTGGAGCAGTATTTAGACATATTGACTTTTTCTTCTTCTGACTTCAAATGAATGTCACTGTATTGTACTCTCAATTCATGGAGAGATGTGTGTGTGTGTGTGTGTGTGTGTGTGTGTGTGTGTGTGTGTGTGTGCGCGTGTGTGTGAGTGTGTGTTTAGATTTCCTGATTTCTCTGAGTGGGTGCGCAGTGCATTACAGTGTCCATTTACACCCACTCAGGGAATTTGGTTAAATACGGATATGTCTCACTCTCTCTCACTGGTCATTTTACCCTATGTTTTTGCTTTTTGCTTCTTCCCACAGCATTTTCTCCGCAGCATATACATGTTTCCATCAAATGAAAATTTGTCTGCACTTGACGTATTAGCACATGCACTAAGAACAAGACAAAAACAGATTGAAACTGTAATTAAATATAGACCTGTCCTTTATTCCTCTTACACTTACAGTAAAAAAAAACAAAAAAACAACAACAACAACAAAACAACAACAACAAAACTTTGATGGTCTCAGACTTTTAAAAAGTAATTGGGCTAAATTGGGCTGGATGTTAATAAATAAATAAATAAATAAATAAATAAATAAATAAGTGCTGTCAAAATTAACGTGTTAATTTTTGCGATTATATGAAACATTTAACGCATTAAAAAAATTAACGCAACTGTGTTTTGTTTACTTCTTGTGACGGCTGTCCTATGACCTGTGACAACGTGTACTGCCAAACCGAACCATCCTGGCTAAAGATGGATAAGGACAAGGATGGAGTTTTAGGCGGAAAGTTACAATTTAAAAAGTTTCCCGACAGATCTTTGGAAGAAAAGTAATCTGCACAGTTTACAAAGCCGGATTTAATTACCACAGGAGTAATTTGTCTTTGACATATCACCTCAAAGCAAAACACCCAACCAAAACTATCTCTATGGGGCCCGGCAGTCTACATAACAGGAGTGTGGTAGCCTCCTTATGGGTGAATAAAACCTGTAAGTGAGAAGATAACTAATGCTTTAGTTAATTGGATAGCTAAAAACTGCTGCCCAGTTAACATAGTAGAAGATGATGGACTGAGAGAAATCATTCGAATTGCATTGGCAGACACCTCTTATAATCTACCCTACTATTATATGTATTATACGTATAATATGTGTATAATACATACACATACTAGTGTTGGATTTTCTTGTGATTTTACAAGTAAACGAACCGGAGAAAAAGTGCGCTTGGAGAAAAGCTTTATTTGGTGGTGGTGGAATCCGGCAGCGTGTCTGCCTGCAAAGCTTAACTCAGAGAACTGTTACCGTGATCGGCCTTTTATACCATGAAGCAAACAGACAATAGGTGTATAACGTTGCTTGATGCAAATCAGAATGTAGGTGTTAATGCTAAATTCCCCTTTTGTCTGCGATAGCTGCCATTCGCCCATTACCGGTTGTATTTTGCCTTAATCAATTGCTATTGGCTCCAACAGTAATGCAGCGCCAAAGGTGTGAAGCTTTCTTTGTATCTATGGTAATAAGACCATCAGGTTAAACAGTTCTCCCATCATGAACCATGTCTGTTCAGACGTCACTATAATCTTACACTAGTCAAGCAGTGATTTACATCATGTCATTCACTGCATCTGGCTATGCATACCAAAAATGTCATACAGTACATAATGTAACATAACGTAGATTAATTCACAAGCTTACCAACTACTGTGTTTACACATAGAAGAGAGAGAGCTTAAGAGAGAAACTGAGAGATAGAGAAAGAGAGAGGGAAAGAGAGAGAGAGAGAGAGAGAGAGAGAGAGAAAGAGAGAGAGAGAGAGACAGAGAGAGAGAGAGAGAGAGAGAGAGAGAATCAGAGTGATAGAAGGGAAATGTGCCTTTCAAAATGACAGTGAATTTTGATGGCCTTGATGGTGTTCTGAATCTGTAGTTCACAGGAGAGAATCTGTGTTTAAAGTTAAAAAGTCTAAATATCCACAAGCTTCAGTCTTAAGAAGAAAAAAGCGATTAATCGTGATTAATCACAGCAAATTGTACGATTAATTAGTTATATTTTTTTTAATCGATCGACAGCCCTAAAATAAATAAATAAATAATGAAGACAGTTCTTTCTGACAGAAATGCAACTTGTTTATTTGAATCACTTCTGAAGGAATAAATAACGTTAATGTGTGCAAATGTAAACAGTCTTTGTGTGTGCAAACATAAACAATGATTTTAAGACGCATATATGTTGTCATAAGGAGAGGCCACACATAAGGTTGTACTCCTGTAATGAAACACCATTCAATCTCTTTTTAACAGCTCTCTCCTCCTTTTGGCCTTTCCCTCTTTTGTGTAGAGGCTTAAATCTAGAATCACTCACACAATAGCTCAATCCACAGCCCATATCTGTGGGCAAGAGAAGAGATTTAACACCTGGAGCACAGTAGCTGTGTTCTTTTCTCCTCTCTTTTTTTCTTTTTCCCCATGACTGAGTTACAACTCTCGCCAGCAGGACAAAAAAAAAGAGAGAGACATAATCAAAGAGCTTTCCTCTTAGACTGATATTGCCATCAAATCTGCAATTCTAAGTATGAATGTTTATCAAGATATCTGGTCTGGCCCTGTCAATTATTGTTTTGGCTGTTTTGGTGACCCCTGCTGGTTGTTTCCATCATTGCCACTGAGATAGGAAGCGTGTGATAGGAAATGTATGACAGGAAGTGAGAGTACTCAGGAAGTGAATGCAGTAGGAGCAGTATTAGAGCATGTGGTGGTCTGTATCCAGGAAAATCCTTTGTAATCCTCTATTGTTATCCCTTGAGAATGCATTCCCTGTAAGTAAACCTGTTCTTTAGTTTGAATACATCTTAATTGTGAAATGTTCGTTGTGTTATTATAGCATTCTGATAGCATTCTGTTGGATTACATTGAATGCATGTAGTATTTTCAAGTTTTACAGACAACAGTTGATTTCTAAATACTTACTTGTATACTCACCTTTGTAAACTGCCATTTCACTGTTTTTTGTCCTTTTGACCTATGCAGTAATTACAGCAGTTGTTGTATCTGTAATGTTACCATACTTACCTGACATATGTATGCAGTACTTATCAGTGTATGTATTTGTATTTTCAGTTTCACACCGTTCATATGATAAAACACTCTTAACATCACGTCATGGCCCCCAGAGTCATTGTATGGAGGTGTTTAGCTTGCTGGCTGAGTGAATGTGAGATTCATTGAGGCCAGTACAATATCTTTCCATACTAAATTATTTCCATACCTTGGTCTTACCTCTGTCTTTCCACATATACATTTAGTATGGCAACTGATAGTCTCCACTTAGCAGTGCATTGGAAGAGCCATAGCGGACATTCAGAGGTGTTTTCAAAGTGTAACCAGCTGTCCATTCATTTGATGTCAGCCTTAAACTTCAGCTCTAGACAGGGAAAAAAATGCCAGCTGTGTGATGTCCTGCTCAAACAGCGACTGCACTGGACTACATTGCAATGCCAAGTGTCTCAGGACTAATGGGGATGTGTGTGTAATCAGTGTTGTTTACATATCCACTGTCTGAGGTCAGAAGCACTTTAATTTTGTTGAAACAGTCTTAGGACTGGATTTACACCAATGTCCTCACTGGCAATTGAACACACTTTTCCACAAAAAATGAAATCTTCAAAACCAAATGATGGACTTCTTAGGGGAAAAATAACTCGGACCATTTGAATTTTTCTGTCAGTGAAACCAGCTGCATGCTAGAATCATTTAAAAAAAAATAGGACCCTGATTAAAACAATATAATAATCTTGGTTTATGGCTGGCTTTTCTGGGAATTGATCTTATTTGAATGGAATTCTCCATTATAGCTAGTTCAAAACCATTTTTAGGAGTAATTTCTTCCTTTTATGGCAGGATGTATGGAGCAAAGATCGAGGTGTGGAAAAAGCAGAAACTAGTTTTACACTGGTAAAAAAAAAAGAAAAAGGCGTGATAGACTAATAGAAGGAAATTTATGAAACTTATGATTACATAAGTTATGAAAAAGAGCTGTCTGTAACAAACATATTAAAAGCAATTGTAAAGGGTGTTGCGATTAATGAACTGATATCAGCCTAAGTGAAAGTGTGCCACCCTTCCCACCCTCTCTCTCTAGCTAGAAGTCAGAATGGGCAAAATGGTAAACTGGAACAATAACAGATTAATTTAAACATAACCCAGCAATTAATTTCCAGGGACGAAACAAAGCACAAATAAAACATAAAAAGAAACCATCACTATGTCTTCAAACACTTTGAGACAGTATAAACTTAAATCAGACATATCAAACAAACATGTACCCTTTCTTCTCTCACAGGAGTTCCTTGGTAAGCATCAAAGTGTCCCGGACAATAAAATAACCATATTCCTAGGACATATCCTTCCTTAACTGCTTTTTACTTTACTATTTAGGAACAAAGGTGAAAGCAGCATAAGGCCGCACCTCTAGAATGTAACCCTAACGCCCTGTTTACCCACTGAAAACCATACTGTAAATGTAAACGTCAGCTCAGAACCAGACTGCAGCCTCAATTTTCTCTTATAGCAACGCAGCAAACGTTTTCACAACAGTACATTTCACAATGGAATTGCATAGTCCACCATACAGTCAGTTGCACGGCTCGTAAAAACTTTGTAAATTTCTGCTCAATTAAACCGTCAACAGTTTTCGTTCCACTTATTGAGGAATGATAGCGCAGTGCCTGGTTGTGCGCTGAAAGTAGCCGAACATCTCTTTTTTAAGGATGAGTTCTTCCTTTAGCCCAGCTACAGTGGATGAAGTCAAGTGACAGGGAATACTCACAGGAAGGAGATGGGAGAGAGAAACACCCAAATTTGACGAACTAATTCACTGATGATGCTGCCCCTATCGCAGCACAGTCCGTTCACTTCTAACATGCCAGCCATTGCCCACTTCACCTATGTCTCGACAGTCTACACGAACTTGCACATCTCTGTTTTGCTGCTACTAAACTTTTGTCAGGTTATCACAATCAAACATCAACTTCTCATGTCAACTCGAACTTTCGCCTACTTTCTTATCTAGACGCCATGTCCTTCTTCTCTTCATTGTCACACATGTCACGCCCTCTACCACTGCATTCTTTTTAATAGGTTTACAGAGAACCGTTAAGAGAGAGCCGTTGAGAGAGAGAGTTGCCACACTGATTGATCTCCCCGCCCCGCGATTACATGGTTCATGTACACCTTCAATAGATCCAAACAAACCACGCACTGTCAAGTTCTCTATAGGACAGACAGCAGCGAAAGCGATATTAAACGGTAAATATACCAACCATTTGTGTGCATTATTAACTGCCTTTACACTTACTGCATATACGTTAATGTCAGTTTGGTACGTGGAGTGACAACTTAATCATTTTATCATTGCTGGGGGTCATAGCACTTCCCTCCCTAAAAGGGCTCCTTCATGGAGACCTAAAACAAAACACAAAAAGACTGTGACCACTCCAGTCATACCCCACATCCCTCTGGTTCTCTGCCTCCTTGCTACCGATAATGAGCCAACACACACACACACTGAAATTACAATGCTATCTAAAATTATCACCCTCTGAATGCCCAGCTCTGTGAGTGTATCAAAGCCCAAAGAGGGGACTTGGACCATGTCATTACTACTGCCTGAGACAGGAGTGCCCCACCTCTCGAGTACAGTGATAATAAAGAGAAATCATTGCACATACAAGTTGCTTGTGGTATTGGTATTTATAAGAAACAAAAGTATATCAAAAGTAACATTATAACACAATTGATACATTTTTTTGTGAGGATTTGTCCTCCTGGTCTTGTAATGAACTCTGGCCTCTCACCTAATCTAAGTCAGGGAGACTATATTAGCTTCTATTAATAAGTGTTTGGATGTTATTTTTATAACTTTCCCATTTTTATTTAATTGTTTTCTCTCTTTGATCACTAACACTGTTAAAAAAAAAAAAAAAAAGGACATCTCCTCCCTAATAGTATAATGAACCTGAGTGCCTTTTTGAGCTATCCACACTGGACAAAGTAAATATCAGAGTAAATAAGTCATACTCACTCACAAAGACTGCACACCAACCAAACAAAATGCAATGATCACTTGTTGTGTCAGGTCAGCCTCTCACACGGTTTGTGATGTTCACCACGAATTAACTGGCAAACAACAAATAGGCTATGTATTTCATCAAAATGTAGTTAATCAAGAACACATTCTCGTTAATTTTATTCAGGTGTACTAACATGGTAGCAGTGCAGCCAACTGTAATCATAAACACGTTGATAATCAGAACTACTTAATATCTGACTTTACCCTATGTCAATAACTAAAAGTGATTTGACTGAAAATCAAGTTCAAGTTCAAGTTTATTTAGAGCCCAATATCACTGTTTACAGTCTCAAAGGGCTTTACAGGCCACAACGGTTAAATCAAAATATGACGGCACCCCCTGACTTAATCCTCATGGCGGGCAAGAAAAAACTCCCCAAAAACCCAAGAGGGAAATGGGAAAATGGGAGAAATCTTGAGGAGGACCACAGAGAGAGGAGACCCCTCCTTAGTCAGACAGGTGTGCAATAGGTGCCGACCACGTGGGCAGTTATAGCTGAAAGTAAATTGGGGCATGAACAAAGGGGATGGTGATGTAGACAGGAGGCTGACGGGGGATGGAAGATGATAACACCAGGATGGATCAGTCCACAGGGCGGGAGGAGTCAGGATCACTGGTGTCTCAGGAGTAGCATGTGTGGCTCGACAGAGAGAGAGAAAGAGAGAGAGAGAGAGAGAGAGAGAGAGAGAGAGAGAGAGAGAGTGAGAGAGAGAGGCACATTGTTAGATGTTCATTTCCACATAATGGTTAAGGTAAATATACATCTTGTGCCGAGTGCAGGCAGGGACTCCAGCAAGACTAACTAGTACAGCATAGCTAAAAGGGAGAGCTAGAAGGTAATATGGACATGATGGCACTCTGGGACACAAGGCGGCCACCCACTCCACAGTCAACAAACCTGAGTGAACATGTTAAAGTAGGGGGGCGACAGCATCCAAACATCCCAGTTCACCAAACAATCTATGCCCGAGAACCCTCCAGATCTGCTCCTTTGCCTAGTAAAGAGCTATTAGCAAAAGGCTTGGCTAAACAGATAAGTTTTCAGCCTTGACTTAAACATAGAGACTGTGTCTGAGTCTCGAACATTAATTGGGAGGCTATTCCATAACTGTGGGGCTCTGTAAGAGAAGGCTCTGCCCCCTGCTGTAGCCATTATAACTCGAGGTACCAACAAATAGCCTGCACCTTTTGATCTAAGTAGGCGTGGTGGATCATAAAAGACCAGGAGTTCGCGCAGGTACTGTGGCGCAAGACCATTTAATGCTCTATATGTTAATAGTAAGATTTTATAGTCAATACGAGATTTGACTGGGAGCCAGTGCAGTGTGGATAAGATAGGGGTGATGTGATCATATTTTTTGGTTCTAGTAAGAACTCTGGCCGCTGCATTCTGAACTAACTGTAGCTTATTTATACACCTAATAGAGCATCCAGACAGTAAGGCATTACAGTAGTCTAATCTAGAGGTAATGAAAGCATGAACCAATTTTTCAGCATCTTGAAATGACAATGCATTTCTTATCTTGTTAATATTTCTAAGATGAAAGAAGGCTATCCTGGTAATATTATCTACATGAGATTCAAATGAAAGACTGGAGTCAATAATTACACCAAGATCTTTTACTGCCACACCTGATGAAAGAGAAAGGCCATCCAGAGTAACTATGTGGTCGGAAAGCTTACTCCTAGCTGCACGTGATCCTAGTACAAGTACTTCTGTTTTTTCAGTGTTGAGTGAGAGGAAATTCGTAAGCATCCAGTGCCTAATATCCTTTAGACATTCCTCAATTTTGTTAAGTTGGTGTCTCTCGTCTGGCTTCGCTGAGACATACAACTGTGTGTCATCAGCATAGCAGTGGAAGCTAATACCGTGTTTACGAATAACATTACCTAGAGGTAGCATATATAAAGAGAAAAGCAGTGGGCCTAAAACAGAACCTTGCGGGACTCCGAACTTTACCTCAGTATGTGCAGAGGACTCACCATTTACATCAACAAACTGATAACGATCAGTTAAGTAGGACCTAAGCCATAAGAGGGCCGTTCCCTTAACTCCAACAACATTTTCTAGTCTATCAAGGAGAATGGTATGATCAATGGTGTCAAAGGCTGCACTGAGGTCAAGTAGCACAAGCAAGGAGACACAACCCTGATCAGAGGCCAGTAAGAGGTCATTTGCAACTTTAACCAGTGCTGTCTCTGTGCTGTGATGAGGCCTAAATCCTGACTGATACAGTTCATGGATGTTATTCTTATGTAAGTATGAGCATAACTGCTGTGCCACAGCCCTTTCTAGGATCTTGGAAATAAAGGGGAGGTTAGATATTGGCCTGTAGTTGGACAATGAACAGGGGTCGTCAGGTGTTTTAATTAGGGGTTTGATAACTGCTAGTTTAAAAGATTTTGGTACATAGCCAGTACTAAGGGAGGAATTGATTATTTTTAAAAGTGGTTCGATGACTACTGGCAGTATCTGCTTAAGGAAACGTGTAGGTAAGGGATCTAGTACGCAAGTTGGTGATTTTGATGAAGAAATTAGTGAGGTCAATTCGGTCGCCTGAAGGGGAGTAAAACATTCTAATCGCTGATCTGATATAGGCCTAGTTATATTGTTATCTACAGTGTTAGTGATCAAATTATCTGGTTTAAAATTTATAGCCTGGATTGTTTGCCTGATATTTTCAATTTTGCTATTGAAAAAATTCATAAATGCGTCGCCACTGAACATTGATGGTGTGCCTGTTTCCAAGGTGCTTTTATTCCCAGTTAGTTTTGATACGATATTAAATAAAAATCTAGGATTATTTTTGTTGTCTTCTATTAGGGTGGAGAGATACATTGATCTAGCGGCACTAAGAGCTTTTCAATAGCTCAGGAGGCTCTCCTTCCATGCTAACTGGAATACTACCAATTTAGTTTGGCGCCATTTACGTTCTAGTTTTCGAGTGGTAAGTTTTAAGGCGCGTGTGTGCTCATTATACCAGGGAGCTAGTTTTTTCTCTCTGATTATTTTCCTTTTAAGTGGGGCCACATTATCTAAGGTGTTGCGGAATGTCAACTCTAAAGATTCAGTTGTCTGATCAAGTTCTGTGGGATGTGACATTGTTCCAGTCAAAGTTGATAACTCTGGGAGATTATTGATAAAGTTCTGCGTAGTAGCTGGCGTAAACGTACGTTTATTATGATAGCGTGGCCAGCTGCATATATTATTACTAAGAAATATTTTGAATGAGATAAGATAATGATCTGAGATAGCTTCAGATTGTGGAAATGTGACTATACTTCCTACATTTAGTCCGAGTGTTAGTATAAGATCGAGGGTGTGGCCACCATTATGAGTGGGCCCTATGACCGTCTGATTAATCCCTACTGAATCAAGAATGGACACGAACGCTGTTCTCAGAGGGTCCTGTGGGTTATCAAAATGAATGTTAAAGTCTCCGACAATTAGAGCTTTGTCTAAAGAAATAACAAGGTTTGAGATAAAATCTGCAAATTCACAGAGGAATTCAGAGTACGGCCCAGGCGGTCTATAGATAATAATTATGAAAATCATCAGTAAAATGGAAACGTTAGCCTCAATAGCTGGCTAAGCTACCTTCGGTCATAACAATTAATTAAGATAAACATTAACAATTAATGCTGAGCACATACAACAAAAATAACACTATTTACTATATTTAGGCAGCAATGCTAAACTTACCGCTGGAAGTGCTTGGCAAGCAATGAAAACGCACGTGGTTCTATGTTGTGATTGTCAATGTTTGGAAATATTCACTGTCCCCATGACCCGGAAATTGGCCAGAATTGTGTCCACCATTTTTACAGTGGTCCGCTATGGCCTATGGGAGCACAGATATGGAAACATGTTTCCATATCTGTGGTCACCACTCTGTTCTCTCTAAAGCTCTGGGTTTACAGTTCTTGGCAGTCATTGACTGTCTGATGAAATGCTCACTCCTTATTCAAGGCAATTTAACCCTTCACAAGTCAGTCAGTCTTATGTGGCTTGCCTCACAATAACATCTCTAGTTTCTCTTTTCCAGCGATTGTTTGATCCCGTGGAAGTACTGACAGCATATTTAAATGTCTGTTGGCATCAATGCATCCCAAAAATGGCATGCTAAACTTTTAAATACCGGCTAATTATTCCAGTATTGGCAGTTCCGAGCCACAATGACACATGTGTGCAGTCTGTGAGCTGCAGCAGGAGTGACAAAAGTCTTGAGATGTAATTAAGTCCAATATGGCATCTCAAAAAAAAAAGAAAACAAATCCTCAAGAAGACAAGAAAAGGAAAAAAAAAAAAAAAAAGGAAAAGAAAAAGATAAAAGTAAAGTAATGAAAAACTTGCTTGTCACACCCCTGTACGGATGACATCTCTTTATCTTTTTTTCCCCTCTCTCTCTCTCTCTCCAGTATTGATGGGACAGACAGACTTTGTGGAGGTCGAACTCTGACATACATATGCTTAAGTAATCGTGAGAGTAGTCTCCTGTAGACAAAATATACTTAAGTAAGCATGATAGTAGTCCCCTGTAGACAAAATGCGCTTAAGTAAGCATGACAGTAGTCCCCTATAGACAAAATGCGCTTAAGTAAGAATGAAAGTAGTCTCCTATACACAAGGTACGCTAAAGTAAGAATCAGTGTTTATTTCATTAACTAAAACCGTGACGAAATATGTTCGTCAATAAACTTTTTTCCACAATGAAAATGAGACAACAACTAAATAAAAATGCACCTTAGACAATACAAACTGTGACAAAATGCATTACCATTTTCGTTGATGTATAATAAGGAGACGATAATGTTAGAGGCCTATATTTTTTCATTCAATTATGTGCATGCACTCAATTTGCAAGATATGCACAGCCATGTATTGCATGCTTATGATTGGTTGATACATACTGGTAGTGCTGCCCTACCAATATCCCCCTCCTCTGTAAATCGAACGTTAAACATTTTAACTAACGTCAGCTTGGCCACTCAAATTGTGGCTACTCTTGGAAGAAGAAAAAGAACGGATTTGTGGACACATTTTAGCTGTAATACAACTGAAAATAAAATGCACTGCAAACAATGCGGATGCAAAATCAGTGGGGAAAATGCAGCTGGCCCATATCCATGGGCTCTGCACCTGCAGATTCAATGAACCGCGGATTGAAAATATTCAGAAAAAAAATGCAATGGTTGCGTCTGTACAGAACATGTACAGACTTTTTTTCCTTGACATTATTCCTTAAACAATACAGTATAACAACTATTTACATAGCATTTACATTACTATACATAAGAGTGAGAGTAGTCTCCTATAGACAAACTACTGTTAAGTAAGAGTGAGAGTTGTCTCCTATAGACAACATACGCTCCAGTAAGAATGAGTAAGAATAGATTCATCTGCTTACATTTTCATGCATTCTTCTTCAACGGGAGGCCTCGTAGTCGTTGGCTGTGTCTGGAAACCTTTGCTTCCCAATCTGTTGAGACTCTGACGTAAAGCCAGAGTGATCCATGCTGAGACACCGGCTCCGTCAACTGACTGACACAGACTCTATCACTCTGGATGCAGAAGGCTCCGTCGCTCAGACAGTGAATGCCACGGCCAGTTGGGCCAGTGAGAAATGCATGTGTCGTAGACCAGTAAAATCAGGCCTAGGTTTGGTGGTAGTAGGTGGAGTTGGATATGGATAACATCATAATGCTTTTTTTTAGTCTTGGAAACCCATGTTTTTCAGCTTTATTTAAAGTCACTCACTCTGATGTGTGCACCCCACTGTATTCTCTGATGTGTGTACCCCACTGTATTCTCTGATGTTCATCTGCAAGCAATGAGCTCTTCTGTGGCATTGTGAGTTTCACCAAAGTCTTACTCCAGCTCCAGATTACCACATAAGAAACTCTTACTCCAGCTCCAGATTACCACATAAGAAACTCTTACTCCAGCTCCAGATTACTACATAGGAAACTCTTACTCCAGCTCCAGATTACCACAGAAGACAGTGAGAGGCACAGCTGTAGTTCACTGCCATGGGCTTTGATTTGGACAGAAGAGTCAAAACGTAACATCTGATGTTCAAAACGTGAAATTATTTCCCTTGCTCAGAGCGGAGCATACATACACTGACAGCTCTCTCCCATAAAGCGTGTGTGCAATCTGATTGGATTATAACAGGGCTAATGTAGTGTAGCTTGGTTTTCTTTGGGTAAACGGGTAAAAACAGGGGTAATATTGCATGGGTTGGTTCATAGATGAACAGATATCGGAGATTTCAGTATGAGTACTTCTGTCCATTAGAACAAGAGAAGGAACTGTGAGTCATTCCAAAGTGCTCCATTAGAGAGATGGAATGGGGAGAAGAGCGCTGTGGTTTTGAAACGCTCAAAGTTCCCACCGCAACTGGAGCTCAGATGGCTGAGCCGCCATGAAAACAGGCTGAAATCAGAGGAATCAGTAAAAACAACAACAAAAACAGTCTTTTCTGTGGCGCAAAACATTACTCAGAGTGGAGGAGGAAACAGGAGTGGATCTACTCACTGCACATATTCATAAGTAAATAAACACAGTTCTATTACTGTAAAACACCCCAAGAGGAAGAGCGTGGATTTGTACGGTCCTCAAAAAACAATGCAAACTAGTCTGCTTTACTCATACACACCACTGCATACAGCCCACTTTAAAAAAGCAGCCAAGGTAACCAGGCCTCCTCTGAGACCGGGAGTTTTTGCACTAATAGTCTATTAGTCTAACTAGCTGTCAGGTCACACATCTGTGTGCATATGAAAATGGGTAAATGACACATTAATATTGTGCATTGTCCAAATCTCAACGGCAGTTTCATACACATTATAGTTTCAGTTAAAGCTATCACCTTGTTTAGTAACTGTCAGTGTATGGTGATAGCTAGCTAGAATCGCTAAAAACAAATCTCCCATAGTTAACTAGCTAGCTATCCCCTGGTAACTAACTAGCTAGCTAACTAAAACTGCGAAACACTAGCTGCAGAACAAACATCGCAGGGTGATAACATCGTAGATTTAGCTAGCATTGTTTCCTATTACCATCCTGGTCTGTATTTTTTGTTATTTCTAATTAGCTGTGTAAGTAGCAGAATGACTTTAGCCTTGCATTTCACGAAGTGGTCACTGCATATACGAGCATTGTTGGACTCCACTCCACCAGACCTAAGTTGGAGGTTTTTGATCCAAGTCTGCTGCCGTTTCTCAGTGAGTTTTTTAAGCTTCTCCCCTTTGTGTACCACTATTTTCAGGACTCGAAAGTAGCCCTTGTTTTTTCCCGATTTGATTGGTTGGAACAGCTGTAAACAGCACAAACCATAGGCATTGCTGCAGTGTTGGTGGTCATTGCCAGCTTGCCTCAGAACTTGCCTCAAGTTGCCTGCCCTCCATCTGGAAAGCACGCCGGTTTGTGACGTCATTTGCAAAGAACCTGTTTGGTTTAAGTATTCCTCTTTGATTGGTTGGAATGTTGATTTTTATCATAGTTTTCATGGTTCAGTCAATTGCACATTTGTTGATTTATCTTTCCCGTAAGTTAAAAACAAGAAAATAGAACCATGATATATTTTTTGTATAATTAAGTAATGCAATTTTAAAGCTTTGGAAAATATTGAATGTTTAACACATTGTGAATAGGATGACTGAGCGCTGACACTCTCACTTTGTTGGTAAGCTGCAAAGGGGGACAAGTACAATTCATAATTACATTCAAACAGTAATAGCTTCTCTAATGCATAGGAAGACAGTAACTAGCAAGATATGTTTTCACGAACAATGCAACTGATGAGAATTAATTATTACAGATATAGGTGTAACGGATCTCTTCTCCTCCAAGAAATGGAAGCGAACACGAGACTGGTTCAATCTGTATTTAATTCTGGAAGGCAATTAACAGAAAATTTTAATTTCTTCAAAAAGACAATGGCGTGTGATTACCGCAGACCCGCAGCAAGAGGAATTCTTCTACTGGGGCGTTTTCCCACACACACATACCGAACGACAACGACAATCATACACTCCACTCAATCCACAACAACACAAATTCAATGCCAGAATACAGAAGAAACATTTTTTTTTTATAAAACACAGAAACACTCTTATTACCAGCCTATACTAGCTTGATACATTCGCTAGCATGTTACAAAAATGTAAAGAAACTATATACATGAAACGTACCTGGAAGGCAATTAACAGAAAATTTTAATTTCTTCAAAAAGACAATGGCGTGTGATTACCGCAGACCTTGAGTAGACAAAAGGGGGAGAGAACATAAAACACATGTACTATAAGACAAAATCAATCACTCATTATACTAGCAAAGCGAACGGTCGGAACAAAAATTTGGCGCCAGTTAACTACACACTAAATTGTAAAATGAAAAACGCCCATGAACTTGTAACTATCTAACAAAACATTACTTTTATCTTCAATATATTTGCTAGTATAACCAATGGTCAAAGTGCAGTGAAGTTTTTAGATTATAACATATTATTTCTCAAATTCTTATTAAAAAACGAAATGAGGAGAAATGCATTAACGTACCCGCAGCAAGAGGAATTCTTCTACTGGGATACGGCAACTCGGAGGGACCAAAATTAAACAATCTGCGGCCTATCACACACCACTAGGGGGCTCTTAAACACCATTTCTTTATGCTTAATTCTATGAAATTTATATAGCAAATTGATAATAAATATTTACTTCATTTTCTAACTCCGTTATATAGGCAAAGTGTATATTTAAGAAGAATGAAGTCATTGAAACAAGACAAGGGCAGTGGGATTTTAGTGGCTCAGATTGTTTTAGTGACATCAATGCCAGTTTGAGGATTCTTATTCTTAATCTCAAGTGAACATATCACATGGGTTAAAAAAAAAAAAGCAAAGAGAAGTTTACAATGCTCATCTACTGCAAAATGTTATCTTAAAATCTGAACAAACCCGGTAAATACAGACACTTTCTTTTTTGTTTCATTGAGATCTATCCACTGAGATTTTATTTTTCTTTCATTGTTGTTTTGTCATCATACACTTCAGTTTTGTATTATTTTTTTGTGCATACCAGAGATTCAGCAGAAATGTAAGCCTCTGTGCAAATAACGTTTCTTTGTTTTTTTTGAAGCTCTGTACACACTGTGTGACTGTGAAGCTTTCTGTCAGTGCTTGTGTCACAGGACAGAATAAAGCACGTACCCCAGACTTACATGTAATGTGTTACTGCCAGCCACTCTATGGATTCCAAAAATAATTACTTAAATGTTTACATATTATTTACAGCATGGTTATATTTTGCTGCAGGCTGAGCATTATAAGGTAGCAGAGAGCACTGAAGAGGCAGGAGTGTACGGTGACTTCAGGCGAGCTCTGGGTCGTGGCAGATTCTGTTTTCTTTGGCACGGTTCCGTCGGTGTGGAAAGAAGTGTTTTGTTAACACTAGAAGCGCAGAGCGCTGGTCATTTGACTGCTGTGATGTCTTACTAGAGGCACTGTGCTGGTTTGACCTACTTATACCCAGAAGCGCCGAGCGCCAGTCATCTGACCGCAGTGACCTAAAAAAAAAAAAATAATTGCACTTGGTCATCTTTCAGGACCCTCCTTTCATGACTTTTCCTAGATTTGTCCATTTTATCACCTTAAATGTTCAAAATCACCCCGGTACAAGCTGATTTAAAGCTATTTTGCTCCTATGTCTGTGAAATTGCCGTCAGCCTCGCGTTCAGCCATGTTGTTTCCTGCCTTTTAATCCTGCGATTCTCTTCTCTCTCAGCAGATGTCGCAAAGGTTCGCTCGTACTAGTTTTCTCTCTCTCTCTCTCTCTCTCTCTCTCTCTCTATATATATATATACTTGGACCGTGCGTAATTAGTCATCATATGACTGATAGTTCGTGTGTACACTATGGTAAGCTTTATTCTCATGTCATGACATTACATTATTTTAGAGCTGCAACAATAATTTACAATATTAAAATGCAAATGTTTTGTGAAGCGGACAAACGTATAATAGACGCATTTTTGTTTCACGTACAGGGGCGTAACTAATTATTATATGACTTAGATAGTTGGCAGGAATTTTGCGAATGCTGATTTATTCAGTATAGTAACACCCTACGCAAGAAACGGCACAGTATGGGTTGAACAAACTGCTGGCAACCCTCAGGGGAGAGCGTGAGAGTGCAATATCATGAGAGAAACCCCAGGGCCCACATGTTATGCCAATGACAATATTGCAAGTCCATTGAGCAGTTTAGTGTGTTTGACTGACACAGAAATGTGGTGAAAGATTTAGAAATACTCTGAAGCAGAAGCTGATCGAAATGATGCTGATAAGTTCAAACTGACAGCTGACGAACTAAAAGCATTTGTGGGTCTCCTTTAGTTGAGAGGTATTACAGGCGGTAAAACCATGAGCCCGGACGACTACTGGTCTGCTAACTTGGAAAATCCCATTTTCAGAGACAGATATTTCGACTGAGATTCCAAGATATCATGCACTATCTACGCTTTGATGACAAGAATACAAGGGCTGCCCGCCTTGTGATAGATAAATTTGCGATATTAGATATTCGATAAAGTATTGCTTCTTACACACCTGGTGAGAACATAACTGTAGATGAACAACTGTTACCTATCAAGTCGTTACTGTGTTGTTTCACACAGTACATGGACATTAAACCGTGCTAATTTGCTATTAAATTCTGGGTGGCCGCTGACGTTGAAACAAAATACATGTTGAACGCAATTCCCTATCTGGGAAAAGATGACAGTAGACCGGCAGTAGGCCAAAACTTTCTTCACCTCGTTGGCACTGGCAAACAATCTTTTGGTCTACGTTGAAGGGAACTTCTGAGTTGGTCAGTTGACCAAGTGATTCATGACGCAGTCTTCAGGAGGGGGTTGGGATCACACCAAGGGTACTGTTCTAGGCCGTCGGTCGATTATCCCTCCACTTGAAATGGGAACAAAAAACGGCGAGGTACAACATTCCCTGCTTGAACAGGCTGTGTAAAAGGGGTACTTTTATCTATTTATTTACCTAGTACATTCTTCACTATATACACTATCTCGTGTATCTATCTTGTATAATGTATAATTCATTCTTTCTTAAGTATTTACTGTAAATAAACAAAACAGCTGTTGATTTACCAAAAAGAATTATTTGTCGTGCTGTAATTCATTTTCAATAAATGGTGAAAATTCTGCCCTCTTGTGCTACGCTATTTACTCTAAAAGCCTACACACTCGACACAGCTTTGTTTACAAAAATCCATTGTGACATACATATTTTGTAAAAACAACATCCATGCATATTTATTCATTTCCAAGCTGTGCCTACATTTTCTATTACATGTGTGGAATTAGTTTTAGCTGAGACTCATGATAGACGGTGGTAAGCTACTCGTGGTATGAACTAGCTTTGGCCAAATCATTTTAATGCGGGAGACTAACAATAGACTATGACACTCTATTGAGAGGGGGTTGGGAGGTGTTACTCGTAGGTTACTTGGCAGGCTAGGTGTTAGGCTATTCATAGTCCACTGAATGCCTTGAAAAGTCGTAATGTTTGCTTATATCGTGGCATAGAATGATATGTTAGTTGTGTTAGACGATTCATTTATTAAAATGGAAGTATAAAGCTTGATATGGTGTAAGCGATAATTTCACGGAGACAGACGAGTTCGGAACTGAAGCGCTTTAGTCTACTTCTCCAGCGCCACCCAAAGCACTCTCACACTAAACTTCGAGAAGTTTTGATTTACAGGCATTGTAATCCTCAACCAATTACTACCCGTCTTGTCATTCCGATAGGTTGTTCTACCGAGTAAGCATAAATTCCAGTTTATAGCTTACTCCGTCACCCGACATGCCGCCCAACAATTTGAATGTCCAAATCTGTAATCTGTCCCTACAATAGTTAACTTACAATCACAATTGTCTCTAATTTTTGCACTACCTGGACCGTGCCCTTACAAAAATTAATCACTAGGGACAACAACGTGATCATTGTCAGTCGACAGTTGAATGTTGATAAAGTCGGGCTACGCATGTAATGTGGAAAAAGGTGCCTGACATCCCTTTGTAAATACACTAATAAAGCGCTTTCCTTCTCACAGATGAATACTTAACTGTGATTTTGTAAATCAGTGACAACCGCACTGCATTTTTATAGTGGTATTCACTATGAACTATGGTACAGATTTCAAGCTTGCTACACACAAATGTTCAACATGTGGTTCGGTCTGGATAATGAAAAAGTGCACATAAGAAAATCATTAGGAAGTGAAAAACATAAGAAAATCATTAGGAAGTGAAACATAAGAAAAGTGCACATAAGAAAATCATTAGGAAGTGAAAAACAGGAAACAAAAACAAGTGAAAAACAGGATGCAGTGGAAATGTGGTGTCTATGTAAGGTCTGTCAGTCGATTCAGAGGAGTGACACTGTAATGAACCCACTCAGATGACATCCTCTGGAGTCTCATTCTGACAAAAAAACTGCCATTGTGTTTTAAAATGCATACTGACATTCAAGCCCCTTACAAAAATAAATCAAATGATCCAACAGATATATTTTCCTGAGAGCTCTGCCTAGGCATCTTGATGTCCCAGATCTGCCAATGTCTGTTTGGCTTTCCCAGGTAAAGAAGCCCCACAGCGTGAGAAATCAACAGTTCTCCAAAAACACAAAAAAAGAGAAATCATTACATTTTCCAGGCAATATCTGTTGTGTTCATTTTCAGTCATTTTCAGTTCATTCAAAAGAGTATAAAATTAAGCCAGACATTTAACACCTGTTGGCTCTCTTAACCCATTCAGATTCTTTTGAGTCTTATAGTATCAGCAGCAGCATAATTCCTGTATGTTGTTGTACTGATATAAATAATGCTGTGGAAATATGAATTTACTGCCTGAGCTTTTCTGTAATTTAGGTTTTGGGGTTTTTTTGGGGTTTTTTTTAACCCCGTCTGTATTTGGAATTGGCCTTTATATTTGTCAAAACAGGCTGCACTCCCGGCTATAATTTGGCCATTATTTGAGACCCAGTTTTTATTTGAGAATTTCCAGAATATCCCTCTGCTTTCAAGTGTATCCCAGATGCTTCATTAAATTTGACGTGTTCCTCCCTTTCCATGCAATTGGCCCTTCGCTAAGCCCCTCTCTAGTACAGCCACTGTCCAATCCTACATTAACAACTGTAACTAAGCACCGGAGGCCTGCCAAGCTTTCAGAACAAGGGAAAATGCTGAAATGGTGTGCATATCGAACCTGCAAGTCTGACAGCAGATATCCAGATATAAGGGGGGGGGGGGGTATTGTATTTTTTGCTTTTCCAAAGCCAAAAACGCTTGAGGAGAGATGTCGACAGTGACAACATATAGTATTTAAACTCTGTCTCTATGGTGGTTAACGACTGACACGACTAGCATGACACTACACACTGGCAAAGAAATCTGTGTAGTCTTTATTTTGAGTGATACACTAAACGAAGCCATACTGCCGTGTCAAATGTATTTACTAACTAACTCAACGTTATTGAAAACGTGCTGATGCTTTGTTTATGCTTTGTTTTTGCACATGTAATGAAGAGGTAGTTGTACATAACGTTACTGTATTTGTTGAACGCATGTGTAGAGCATGACATCAAACTGCTCGGACAATGAATATTGTAAAGTTACAACTCTGTGTGTGATCTCACCAAATTGCCAAATACGCCTCTATGTATAGGCTTGACAATGATAATTACTCATGATGTTTCAGGTTGACAACGAGTCTTGGTTCACTCGTATCACGAATGCCCTCTAACAGTTGAATACCTAATTTGGCTAACTTGACGTTAGCTACTCAGATATCAATAGTGACCACAAGGCTTGTAGGTTTTAGTGGATTGAAAATGTTACATATTGACATGCCGGGTATGAAAGGTTGACAGGCGTAGCAAGAGTAATCAAGGGGGGCAAAACTTAGCGAAGGATCAATTGTTTTTAAACATTTGTTGCATGTTCCGATGTTGGAATCCTTTCAAGTGACATACTGCCATACTTTAGTTCATTTAGCTTTAGGCATTTTAACCGTGTTTAAGGTAGCTACTAGCTAACAGTAGCCGTCTGCTGCTATCATAGCAAGCGTAATGTTAACTAGTGATGGCACGTGATACGCAGTGATGCTTCAGTTGCCTGTAACATCTGTTTCAGAGCACCAAAAGGCAAATATTTCAATCGACAGCTCATACATTTAAGTGGCACCAAAATGAGGCACCGAAATCTGTGTTGCGATTCATTTCGGTAGATCCCACTTGTATAGGAGCCGGTGCCATACTGACACCCGGTTTTAGTACCCAGCCCTAGTTCTTATAACTAACATGTTGACATTATATCAGTGGAGATGCATATGCTCTGATGTTTCTATCTCTGAGGGTCATAGATGAGGGTAAAGACTGGTTACAAAGAATCCCATACGCCATCTTGTCAGTCTACTACCACAATGACTCTTATATTCTACTCTGTACTGTTAAGACTCCTACATCATGACTCTTATGTTCTTTTCTCTACTCCTTAGACTCCTACATCATGACTCTTATATTCTTCTCTGTACTGTTAAGACTCCCACATCATGACTCTTATATTCTTCTCTCTACTCTTTAGACTTCTACATCATGACTCTTATATTCTTCTCTCTACTCTTTAGAGGTCTACATCATGTCTACCAAATTTCTTATTCTGCCAGTCACAGGAGCATATTTGTCTTCCTGAGGAAAGCACACAAAGGAGTTTTACTCAGTCAGTGTACATAAATATATGGAGAGAAAATAGACGTGAATTCTACTGGAAGTAGCAGCTTGCCGGGATATGGTTTTATGGGCTGTGTGAGAATCTTTAAGGCTGGTCATCAGGATTCAAATAAACAGCAAACTGTTCAGATGAGGACAGTTTCATTCTTATGTATGAATAAAGCATGGCCAGTGAAGGCCAGTCCATCACACTGACTGATGGAATTTGGCTTTCAGGCATTTTGCTCTGAGGACACCTGTACATCTAATCCAGACACAACAGCTGTGATTAAAAAAAAAAAAAAAAAAAAAGAAGCAAGAACAATGGTAGTGACTCAGTAGGTGAGGAGCCAGAATGTTACTGGATCAGACATGGGCTTTTCACTGGGAATTCCTGTCTAACTCTCTCACCCAATACAGCAATCCCCTGTCATGCCTGTCATCAGCACAGACTCACATTTACCATACCCAGCATCTTGAAAAGAGACAATGGAGGAAGGGGAAAAAAAACAAAAAAAAAAGCAAAAACTGAAAATAGAACAAACCTTCCATTCTTGAAGAAAGATTTCACCTGACACAACAAGAGACTGATGAGATAGTTTGGTTTAGTGGTTTTTGCAGCGTGTCAGGTAGCAGGTATGCGTGTGCTCATGCGTGTTGCTTACACAATGTGTCAGTATCACACTGGAGCGCGTGGCCTGGCTGAGCTGAACGCCACAAGAAGATTCTGTGATTGCTGTGATTCACTCTCGGGAGGTTAGTGACATTTCTCTTAATGGAAGTCCTGCTTCCAACAACAAATGAGGCCCTTTTCCCAGTGTTTCTGAACTTTTGACAGCCTCATCATGTAAAGTGGCTTTGCCTACACAGTCTCTAGTCTGATTGCTTAGTCTGCCACATGAAAAGCAGCAGAAAAAAGAAAGGGAAGCAGAAAGGAAGAGAGTGGAGATAGAAAACCATGTTCACAGATGTACAAATGGAATGGAAATTGAACATGATGGCTAAATCTGTTTCGAGATGTCTTTATTAGATGTGAACATGTGCAGGCCCTGTCATACAACTGACAGACTAGCTCACAGCAGACCTACCTCAGGGAAGATGGTAATAAAGATGATGATGATGATGTCACTCAAGAAACAGAGGCACATCCTTTTCATCCACAACACCTGTAGTTGTCTAAGTGGGGTGCTAACCAGGACCGGCAGAAGTTTTGTTATACCTTATATGTGACATTTAATTCCCTTAGCAATGACTCCTATCCTACAAGGACAGGGCCATGGACCCTGAGCAGAAAAATGACGTATATCTTTGATTTTTCATTTTAAAATGGTTTCTCTGGCCTCGTGAGTGAACACTGGGAACACTGGCATGCTCTGTTAAGCCTGACATAACAGCCAGCAGTGACACATCTGGTGGTAACACTTCACTGAGCACTGAAGGACTGGATTCTTCCCCCTGTCTGTTCACACAAAGCTGTCCAGTGTTGTGACGTTCAGCTCACATCTTGTCAGTCTTTAGTAGCCGTGGTAGCATTAGCCTGAATGAACGCACAGTTATAGCTGATTTAATTTCCCATTATCTGTTTATAGCGAATTTTGCATTGTCTGCCATTCTTAGTCAATCATTAATGTATAATATGTCCTTTGATAATAGAAAACAATACGTTTGCCTTACAGTCATATCCCATCCTGTGGATCCTGGGGACTTCTCCTGGTTTTTGTCCTCACCTCACAATTAGAGAATGGTTTTTACCTGGGCAACAGGCATGTGCACCCCTCACCCAATCAGATACCGGGTATGAAAACTAGCAGAACTCTGGACCTGTAGGAAGAGCCCTGCCATAAATATAAACTATAGATGTGTCACATTCATATCCCCCATCATGATATTTATCATTGCTGACCCATGCTACTTAATACCACAGTTTTCAGCACACAGAAAAAGTCTGGTGCAATGTCATTATTGGGGAAGTTGCCCCAGGGGAGGATGGTTTTGGGTCCCCTCCACAGCTCCACTCAAATCAAATGACATTCTGATGCCCTAGCTGTGCTCTGGCTGGCAGAGAAAACTCCTTTCCATTGGTGTTTGTATCTCCGTCCTGCTGAGGATTTGTGTAGCACAATACTCTGACAGCGCTTTTGTCCAAAATGGTGCATCTCTTTGGCTTTTGGGGAGTTGTTTGCCCAGCCAGTTATTGTGTTAGCATTTTCCATGGTTTCTCTTTTGGAAAAGCATGAGCACTAGGCCATTCTCCTCTGGCAGCAGCTGAATGGTCCTGTCTCAATTTTCTGTTATACTGTCTCTCTCTCCTGGGGTACACTGAGCAGGAGTGGGTATCTGAACGCTGGTCTGGGGATTGTGGAGTTGAGTAAATCCTCACTGGCATGCATGAGTCAAGGTCAGAATTAAGTTAGGGCTATACTAACTCACTCAATCTCTTTTTCTGTATGTGACTGAAATCTCAGATGTGTCTCTTCGGCGGGCACATCACCATTTTCCGCTCAGTCACCATGCCCTGTCTGTCCTTACACATACATTTATCAAGAAATCCTTTCCAGATTAAAAAAAAAAAATAATAATGATAATAATAATAAAAGTAATAATCACTGCCTGCTTTGGATCATAAACACAACCAGTAGCATAGCCAGAAACCATAACAGTTTTTTCACTCTTATTTTAAGATCTCATGAAACTACAACTGCAGCTACATCACATTAGATTTTGTAATTGCCAGGGTAATCACACAATCATGAGGTTTTTTTTTTGTTTGTTTGTTTTTGCTTTTGTTTTTTTTTAGGCTACGCCTATAAGCTATTTGCACAATGCCACTACATGGCAAAAAAGAAACAAACAAACTGACAGCGTGCTACTTGCATAAACTAAGTAAGCATCATGTATCCAACAATATAGCATCCCTCAGCCAAGAACAAAACAGGCTGCACCAGCATGTCCCATTTCAAAAATTACTGCTTACATCAAAAAGCACAATTTATACAAAAAGCACATTAGTACAAGCATGACTTGCATGAGTCAGCAAACTATAGGAGCAATTTAAGCTACATACCACAGCATCACAGTGCAAGACGGCGGGGCTTGGTCTTGAACAATGAAATAATTCATAATCCACAGTGTCTGTCAGCTCCTTTTCAAACGAAAGAATAGATAACTAACACGTAACTACTCAATTGGAAAACTAATTTATTCCTGCACAATTTGTACCACACATGTGTGAACATTTTAACTGGAAACAACTGGCAGTTCCCAGCAAGAGTCTTTTTAAAGATATTTACTGCTTGTAGTAGTACAGTTATGGAAACATTTCTATATCTACGTGTTATAAAGTGAGCAAGTGACACTTGTTATTTTGTATGCTGCGGAGTAGCATTTTTGCAAGTGCTGGTTTGTTGGTATTTTGGAAAAGAAAAAAAAAAAAAAAAACGCCTATGGTAGTTAAATAACTGTTTGGCCCACATTCAATTCTGTTCAATAAAACTTTAGACCTATTATATCTCTAAAACATGTCTGTTGCTATCCCTCTGCTAACAGCGAAAAACAACAGGACTACACAGCTAGACACTTAGCTAATGTGTCACCAATTTCAGAAGGTGAGCAGAGGCTAACCATAGCTTTACCGATCAGGAATCACAAGTGTTCTCACAACAACCACGCAGTTAACTTAATCAAACACATCGATTACCTACGGATTTGATAGCTGCATTTGCGTAGAATAAATCAGAAGTTTTAGCCGTATTTTCATACATTATTAAAGACAAATGCGATCATACACCAAATGATATACATTTATTGACACACAAAGTTATTGTTTATTAGATTAGATCAGATTAGATTAGCCTCAACTTAATTATGCAGAGTACAAGTACACAGCCACACTTAACCAGTGTGTAGCCAAAAGGGATTGTTAGGTACAGTCAGTGTAAAAAAAAAAAGCCAAAAAGTTATAGCGTTTATTGTCGTATGCACAGTTAAAACAACGACGTAAAAAAATCACACATGCGGGCAGTGCCATGAAAGAGTTCAAATTCTGGGCATGCACTGACTTTAGCGCATGTGCAAAATGGATCATGATTCTGGGTACGAATCGTGGACTTACAACTGGAAGTCTCTGTCCATTAGTCTATTTTTTTTTCCTGTTAGTTTCAGTATTAAGGTGCCCCTAGTGTCCTGAAAGGTAATATGTTTTTATCTTGTGCAAACAAGTTATTATCATGTGCGCTCAAGATAATTATCTTGTGCGCACAAGATAATTTACTATAAATTCAAATCTCTAACGATTTCAAATGCACACAGCAAATGACAGGTTCTTTTTAGGCGGACATGAACACTTCGATAAAACCAGGGAGTAGCACAAAGCTATCCTCAACCAGCTCACCCACCAAAAACATAGCAAATTGACTGTTCAAATAAAGCAATGAATGCCACCATGTTTCAAACATACTTGAGAAATCAACAAACTCTTAAAAGCTATACATGCAACTTACCCCCGAAGTCTTCAAAGCATATGACTGCCATGCCTTTACTATGCATATTAATTTGTTCCATAAGATAACTTGTTTGTGCGCACAAGATCTTTTCTTTTAATTTCTAGCTAGTTCATTCTTTTTTCTTTAATTATGTGTGCCAGCTATGGATGTACCAGGATCTGAATAAGTTATTAGGGAAAGTACGGATAATGCAATGGAAACAGATATTTCTTCTACCCGAGGTTGCTTGTTATTATTCGGGAGAAAAAACATTTGTGTTCATCAGCCGTTATGTTTCTTCAAATCCATGTGGATGGCCACAAGATAAAAATGCTCGTTCTGTTTGCGACATAGGACCTTAATTTCATGTAATGCATTTCTGTGGATTTCAATTACTCTGTTAGCACATTCAATGTCATGTCGGTCTCAGGATGGTGTCTGTGCCATGCTGTGGCATCCAGTCCGTGGCCTGAGCTCACAATATTGTTTAACAAATAAGGAATCCCAGGACAGCACAGATGCTTCTGCTGCTGAGAGGGAAATGCTGTTATGGATAGTAGGGGGAAAGGGAGAGTCATTTGAAGAATAGAATGGAGATATTAATATTTTGCCATTTATTAAGTTGGTTTTAAAGTCTGACTGGTAAAGACTGAACAGACAAGCATACATGCTCTCTCTCTCTCTCTCTCTCTCTCTCTCTCACACACACACACACACACACACAAACACACACACACACAAAGTATCCAAATAAACTGTAGGCATGCTGACTCATTCATGTAAAAAAAAAAAAAAAGCTTCAGATACAGGAGGAGTGAATAGATCTGACAGATCTGATCCCCTACATTTGATTTGAAGACTAAGATTAATAAAATTGCATACAGCATCATCAGAAACAAAGTATGCTGAGTTGAAAGGAACTGAGAGAGAGAGAGAGACAGACAGACAGAGACTGATCCTTTAAAACAGTGAGTACTTGTCTGGTGTGACAATTAGCCTAAAGCACACAATGCCAAATTCACACAAAGCCCCATTTGCTGATCCATTTGCCTTCTGCATGGTGTAATATGTAAGAACCTGGTTGCCAGATAAAACAAGTTATTATCTCTTTCTCCCACTTTCCCCCCTCTCTCTCTCTCTCTCTCTCTCTCTCTCTCACTAGGAATCACAGACTGTGTTTTTTCTGTCGCAGGAAAGCAGCTATGAATGAGCGATAAACTAGCACTGCTATTCATACACGTGACCTCTGTCCTTTTTCTTACCCATTGAAACTGTGACTACTGCTCTCCAGCTCGTTCAAGCACACATTGTTCAATTATCAGTTTGTGCTGGTCTTTTAAAAACAACACTCATGCACAATCAAAACCTTCTGTGGCCCAACCCTGTTATGAGGAAGTTCCAGCCTCTTCACAAGCAATTTTCACTTAAGTTCAGATCTAGCAACAACTAAAAAATGACTTTTGTTTTTCTCTTCCGTTAAGCAGTAAATATCTGATGTGATTACGGGAAAAGCAAAATATTGATTTTCAAAACAATGGGATGAGTCACACCCACCCCCATACGAACACACATACCTCCATCTCTTGGTCTTCCACAGCATGACCATTTTGTTTCTGTAATGGGTATGATCATTAATGTGGGTCTGGTCTCCAGGTAGAGGTCAGAGTCGAGTGAAGAAGGCCACAGAGGGGCTTATTTTGTCTCTCTCTGAACTTCAGTCATTCATTCTGACTCCCTAAGTATTGACATTAACTACTCACACGGTCAGACTGATTAATGTCAGCCAGAATGGTCTGAGCGCCTTTTTGCCTTTACCGTAGGATGGATACAGCCAGCTGTTTTGGCACAGGGACAGAACACATCCTGCTCCTCCGTGACAGCCCACTGTTTGGAATAATTCACTTTTTCTCCACTTCCCAATTAGATATGCATGTGACTGCCCACTGTTTGGAATAATTCACTTTTTCTCCACTTTCCAATTAGATATGCATGTGACTGCCCACTATTTGGAATAATTCACTTTTTCACCACTTCCCAACAAGAAATGCAGTCTCTGAAGAGTGACAGGTCTTTGGACCAATTTTGGATTTGATTAGTATTTTTGTCTGTGGTAAGATTTCTCTTAACACCCTCATCCATTTTCCCTTTTTCAAATCAATCTCCAGCTGTCACCTTCCAGGCTTCTGTGTCTCTTATTAGACTTTGAGGTGGCCCACTGAGATGACTGTATCATTCTAAAAACAAGCCTGGCATTTTATTGTCTCCAGGACTATCGGTGGTGTTGTAATCTAAGGATGTCGAAGCTCTGATATTCCGTTTGCATCTCTGCCCTGTCAGTTTTCCAGACCAGTCACAAAAGTCACAGCCATCCAACTGCCTCTAACTCTCAGAACTGTTTTTCATTTCATCTTTTCTTTTTCTTTTATTCTCCCCTGGGTTTCTCATCTTTTCTCTGTGAAGTCAACAACGTTGCTTTGTCAGGTGGACTCTTTTTTTTTCCCCTTACCATCACGCAGGATAAATAAAAGAGATACAGGAGAGCGACTATCACAACATACTGAAAACAGATAAGGTTTACACGAGTGAAAATTCTTGTCAAATATCACACTAATTGACATGATCTATCTCTTCAGCTCAAAGAAGGATGGTCTTTTTGTTCCACATTTAAAGTTTTATAAATGGTATTGTCTCGTTCCACTCCCCTCGTGTTCATAAATATGCCTTTGCAATATTTATCTATATCTTGGTGAAATCTATCTCTTGGTAAAGTCTATCTCTTGTTGAAGACTATGTCTTGGTAAAGTCTATCTCTTGTTGAAGACTATGTCTTGGTAAAGTCTATCACTTAGTGAAGTCTATCTCTTGTTGAAGACTATGTCTTGGTAAAGTCTATCTCTTGTTGAAGTCTATCACTTAGTGAAGTCTATCTCTTGTTGAAGACTATGTCTTGTTAAAGTCTATGTCTTGGTGAAGTCTATCTGTGCAGCTCCTTTCAGCCACACTCCACTTGGCAGATGCAGATGTTTTCTTGGGAGTCTTTGAGCTGTTTGTCTTTTGCTTTGCCTCCTTACACTGGAAAACTTTCATGGTCAAACTTCCTTGCTGCTGCTATGGCGACGTCAACTGCGCTGTGATGGATTGTTGCCAAGGAGCCCTCAGTGTCCCTCAGCTTTGAGAAATATATACCGATAGAGGAGAACAATTCTATTGTACAAATGAGTTATACACGATGAAAATATCATTCTGTGTATTCAGGTTAGGTCTTTTGCTTGTAATTATGCCAAAACATTGCTTTAAAAAAAAAAAAATTATGAAAGAACAGACAGACCAATTGCCTCGTTGTGGGCAATGGTAGTTTCGACCTTTTAAGATCTAGCTTACGACTGCATCATGTCACAGCCTGCACCTCCATTTTGTTTTGTTCTGTCTTTGTGCTCCTGCTCTGTCTGTCCCCGCCCCTCACCTGTTCCTGTTTGTCCCGATTATTAACCTTGTTAATTTGAACCAATCCTGTGTTGCCCTGTTTAGTTCTCCCTTGTATTTAAGTCCTAGTGTTTTCCTTGTCCTTTGTCTATCGTTGTTTGTGTTAGTTTGCACAACAGTCACGCTGCACCTTTTTGTTATTGGTTTTGTTATTAGTTTGCACTTGTATTTTGGTCTTCATTTTAAGTAAAGTCTTCTGTTTGCCACCTTCAACCATCATGTCTTGCACTTGGGTCCTGCACCACACCACCAGCCGTGACAGAACGATAGACCACACAAGGACCCAGCAAGACACTTCTGCCTCCCGGGCAGAGACGGCTCCAGCTCCTGACCTGGGTGCGGCGGGGCTCCCTCTCTCGGTAGGTTCTCCAGCCCCTAACCCGGGGGGGGGAATTTTTTGGGGGGGGGGGCTCCCAGCCCTAGACCCAAGCACCACATGGATTGTGGTGCTGGGCCCAACCATCTCTAGGGCTGTGTCCGCTCCTGGGTCTCCTGTCTCTGCCACCCTGAATCCCCTTCAAGCAGTGACTCCGAAGGCTCCATGGAGGGTGCGCTGCCCAGCGCGAGGAATGCGCTGCCTGGCGCACCATGGAGGGTGCGCTGCCCAGCGCGAGGAATGCGCTGCCCGGCGCACCATGGAGGGTGCGCTGCCCGGCGCGAGGAATGCGCTGCCCGGCGCACCACGGAGGATGCGCTGCCCGGCGCACCACGGAGGGTGCGCTGCCCAGCGCGAGGAATGCGCTGCCTGGCGCACCACGGAGGGTGCGCTGCCCAGCGCGAGGAATGCGCTGCCTGGCGCACCACGGAGGATGCGCTGCCCAGCGCGAGGAATGCGCTGCCCGGCGCACCATGGAGGATGCGCTGTCCTGCCCTGTTCCCGAGGCCGCTTTCCCGGCCCAGGTCAGCTCCCATGCTGACGCCCTGTCCTGGTCAGCTCCCATGCTGACGCCCTGTCCTGGTCAGCTCCCATGCTGACGCCCTGTCCTGTTCCCGAGGCCCTTTCCCCGAACCAGCTCAGCCCTCTAGCCGACGTCGAGGCTGTTTGAAGAGTCTGCTCCGTTCCTGTTCCTCTGCCGGTTTGGAAAGTCTGTTCCAGCCAACCCCTCACCTGCTCGGCCGCAGAGGGGGCCCGTCGGCTGCAGCACCTTCGGTCATCCCTCTGTGCGCCCCCCCACCCACCCGGTCTGTTCTGGACTTTGTTTTTGTTTTGGGTCGTCTGGGAGCCGCCCCTTAAGGGGGGGGCTCTGTCACAGCCTGCACCTCCATTTTGTTTTGTTCTGTCTTTGTGCTCCTGCTCTGTCTGTCCCCGCCCCTCACCTGTTCCTGTTTGTCCCGATTATTAACCTTGTTAATTTGAACCAATCCTGTGTTGCCCTGTTTAGTTCTCCCTTGTATTTAAGTCCTAGTGTTTTCCTTGTCCTTTGTCTATCGTTGTTTGTGTTAGTTTGCACAACAGTCACGCTGCACCTTTTTGTTATTGGTTTTGTTATTAGTTTGCACTTGTATTTTGGTCTTCATTTTAAGTAAAGTCTTCTGTTTGCCACCTTCAACCATCATGTCTTGCACTTGGGTCCTGCACCACACCACCAGCCGTGACACATCAGGTCTCTTTTCATGTACTATATGACATTTATGAATGATCACAACACATTTATCACATTTATGAATGATCAGAACACCTTTACCACATTTATGAATGATCACAACACGTTTATCACATTTATGACTGATCAGAACACCTGTACAACATTTATGAATGATCACAACACGTTTACCACATTTATGACTGATCACAACACGTTTACCACATTTATGAATGATCAGAACACCTGTACAACATTTATGACTGATCAGAACACCTTTACCACATTTATGACTGATCACAACACGTTTACCACATTTATGAATGATCAGAACACCTGTACAACATTTATGACTGATCAGAACACCTTTACCACATTTATGACTGATCATAACACTGTTACCACATTTATGAATGATCACAACACCTGCACAACATTTATGAATGATCATAACACTCATTGCTTATTGCCCCACATCCAAGATCCTGTGGAGTAAAAGAACTGTGATCCTGGTATAACCTCTACACCATTCTGTGGATTCAGATAATGGCTCAACCTGTAGACAATCTTTATCAAAGGCTTATGTGACCATAAAACTCCAAAACTAATTATGGAGGCTTGGCCCATATTCACCTGCCTAGTGCTCCTAAGCTTTTTTGATTTAATGAACAACTGGAGGCTGAAGTGAAACGAGCAGTCCTTTGAAAAGACCAGGGTGGCTAAGGCTACATTGTGTTCAACAAGCTTAGTATTAAGCCATGTCTCTCCCAAAGTGAAAGGAATTCAGAGAGCCCCCCCCCCCCCGGTTTCCTCAAAAGGACTGAGAATAAATGTAGACAGGGGGACAGAGATGGGGGGTGGGGGGATGTGGAGGAGAGGAGAGGAGTGGAAAAAAAAATGGCATTCCCTCACTCTTCACGGGCAGCTGCGGGCTTAGAGTGGATGTCTTTGTGAACGTCGTCTTTCATATGTGATAATCACATTGTGTTAGCAGGGATAACAAAGAGGAGGTACAACAGGTGAGGTTTTCCTTTAATACTGAGAGTGATAAGACCATAAGCAGGCAGCTTGACTATTACATGCCATTAGGAGCCCACAGAGGCAAGTGCTCATCAATTACACTCATCAACAGCAGGCACATGAAACTGGACAGATTATAATTGAACTGGCAATCAGAGACTGTTGGGAAGAAGAAGAATTAAAAACAAAAAAAAGGCTTCATTGTGTTTGGAAAGCTTTGTTCACCTTGTGCTTCATTATTCTCTGTATTCATTCTTTTTCTGAAGTGACTATGTTATTCATGCCAAAAAAAGGATCAATCAATCAATCAACATATTTTCAGTTATGTTAACCTACAGACTTTCTAACATTTTACTTTGGATAAACTTGATTCTTTTTTCTCTGGTTGTTTAAGGATAGACTCATAACTCATAAGCACCAAAAAATATTCCCAGTGTGGCTACAGAATCATTACAATACACACACACACACACACACACACACACACACACGCAGACATACCTTTTACAGTACATTGGTTCCTAAATGAATCCCTTATGCTAATTGAAATGAAAAATTTAAGTGCATTAAGGCAATTTAAATTAAATGAGTCCAGATGTTGTGGCACAGACGTGCTAGCACATCAATTCAGTCACGGCCATTTTGCTCGGTCAGTCTTAATGAGATAAGATCCTATCCTATATGTCCATTAGACATCCCAGTGCATAAAAATACAGCTGTCAACTGTCGCCATCAGTTTCACCCCTCATTTACACTGGCTGGGGAAGTGTGTATGCATACATGTAAATATTAATGTATGTGTTTAACTTATGCCTAAGCATCTTTGTACCATTAAAAATATTTGACATGATCCTGACTGGAGCAGATAGTACCTTTCTTCTATATGCTCTGTCATCTAGTCCTCCAGCCAGACTGTGTTCCCAAATAAAGTGTTGTATTGTTATATAGACTTAGAGTCAGCGTAGCTCAGTTTGGTCTTGATTCAACATCATTTTCACTTCATAGTCACAAAGAACGTAGGAAGGCAGATCTCTATTTTCAGGTTGCAGCACAGATAATATGTGGGAAGGTAGATTTCTGTTTTCAGGTTAAAGCACAGAGAATACGTGGGAAGGTAGATTTCTGTTTTCAGGTTAAAGCACAGAGAATACGTAGGAAGGTAAATGTCTCTTTTGAAGTCAGAGCACAGAGAATACGTGGGAAGGTAGATTTCTGTTTTCAGGTTAGAGCACAGAGAATACGTGGGAAGGTAGATTTCTGTTTTCAGGTTAAAGCACAGAGAATACGTAGGAAGGTAGATTTCTGTTTTCAGGTTAAAGCACAGAGAATACGTAGGAAGGTAGATGTCTCTTTTGAAGTCAGAGCACAGAGAATACGTGGGAAGGTAGATTTCTGTTTTCAGGTTAGAGCACAGAGAATACGTGGGAAGGTAGATTTCTGTTTTCAGGTTAAAGCACAGAGAATACGTATGAAGGTAGATTTCTGTTTTCAGGTTAAAGCACAGAGAATACGTAGGAAGGTAGATGTCTCTTTTGAAGTCAGAGCACAGAGAATACGTGGGAAGGTAGATTTCTGTTTTCAGGTTAGAGCACAGAGAATACGTAGGAAGGTAGATGTCTCTTTTGAAGTCAGAGCACAGAGAATACGTGGGAAGGTAGATTTCTGTTTTCAGGTTAGAGCACAGAGAATACGTGGGAAGGTAGATTTCTGTTTTCAGGTTAAAGCACAGAGAATACGTATGAAGGTAGATTTCTGTTTTCAGGTTAAAGCACAGAGAATACGTAGGAAGGTAAATGTCTCTTTTGAAGTCAGAGCACAGAGAATACGTGGGAAGGTAGATTTCTGTTTTCAGGTTAGAGCACAGAGAATACGTGGGAAGGTAGATTTCTGTTTTCAGGTTAAAGCACAGAGAATACGTATGAAGGTAGATTTCTGTTTTCAGGTTAAAGCACAGGGAATACGTGGGAAGGTAGATGTCTTTTTTGAAGTCAGAGCACAGAGAATACGTGGGAAGGTAGATTTCTGTTTCCAGGTTAAAGCACAGAGAATACGTGGGAAGGTAGATTTCAGTTTTCAGGTTAGAGCACAGAGAATACGTGGGAATGTAGATCTCTCTTTTCATACACAGAGGATATGTGGGAAGGTAGATTTCTATGCTGAAGTGGCTTGATACTTTTAACCGAAAGTGAAGCTATGCTAAAAGAAATGAGAAATGTAAAAGTACCACTCCTGCACTACTCCCCACAGACTTCTGACCAGAAGCTGTTGCAGCAACTCTCTGATGACTTTCAAGGAATTTCAAGGGCTTTCTTATTAACTGAAATTAAGTAACACAAAGCCCATCAGCCCAGAAAGTGATGAGCTGTGGAACAGTTCTGTTAAAAGATCTGTCATCAATTCACTTTACATTCTCCAAGGAAAGGGGAAACAGACATCAAACACTCATACTAGGGTAAAGAGTAATCAGCTCTTGTTGGATTCCTCTGTATCCTCCCTCTTGTCCTACTTTTGGAGAAAAAAGAATGAGAAAAGATCAAATAGAATGACATTACTGGTTATACCACCTGACCACTGGACTTGCTCACCTTCATTTACTGAATTTAAACTGAGTATAACATGGACTTAAATCTTTGATGGTGAAGGTTAAGGACACTAGAGTTAGAACTGCAAAGTGACTGAATGAGTGTGCTGGTGATTTAGTGAGAGAGAGGGAAAAACAGGGAGGGTATTGGCAAATGTGTACCTGGAGGAGGTTATCACAGCCCAAAGCGAGGGTGACTCAATGCATCCACCCTCTGTCTCAGGGTCCAGCACAGCCCTGTGGGTATGCTGGTTCTGCCTGGGTAAAGGATGAGATTTCCGCTAGGATGCCTGGAGTCTCATCAAAGGAGGGGATTTCTGAGAGCAAGGAAGGTGACTGATTGTCACAATTCTCAGTCTCAGGTTAGAAAAACTCCAGCCTCAGATCTGGAACAGGGGAGGGAGATTCCAAAAGGAGAGCTTGAGGCACAATGTTGTGTGAGAAAAGCTTGTGCTCTAACCTGTGCATTTAGACCCCTCCATGGCACATTCTCCACAGTCCAGGACTTTGGCTAAAACCTCTAATGCCCGGGTAAAAAGATCGTCATTATACACAAAGAGGTCAAGGAGTCAGCATCGGCTGGTTAGAAAACACAGATACAAAAGTAGAGCTGCTATAGCAAAGAGAAAGAGAGAAAGAATTGTAACCATAGGAGTTTGGTACCAGTTCAGGTCACTTTAGTTTTTTTTTAGAGCTGCAGTTTTATTCATGTCAGATGGTGAGATCTGTTTCACAATATATTCATTAAACATGTTTCCCTAACTGCTTAGCTCTGATCTGTACTTTAATGTTCATTTAGGTCACCTGACTCACTCCAGGGGCTATTCCACAAAACAGGATTTTTTAGACAGATAGCCAAAGGTCAAAACAGATAAAAGAATATTTTTGTTTTCTTTTTAAAGTTAGTTAACAGACTAGCTCAAAATACCTACCCCTTGCCCCTCCCTCATCCCCCAGGTAAAGGGGGAAAAATCTATGCATTCTGTCTAAGCATTTAAATATTTATAAGCCTATACTTGACGCCTATATGAAATTTTAATGAGGCATTGTGCATAATTGGCTTGATCTTTGGGTGGCTGTGTTTGTAAACATGTGTAGAAAGTCTGTTTGTATGTTTTTACAATGCAAATAGCATTAACATTTAGCAGAACACACACCACATTCCCTTCCGCAGTATAGGCATTCTCTACTCTTTCCCTATTGATTGGACTCTCGCTCTCTTTGATGTTACCATGGTAATGCAGCCTCCAATCTTATAATGAAAAACAGCAAACAAAATATTAAGCAAATGAATTCCCAAAGAGATTTGGTTCCTAATTCAGTAATGCCTTGAATCTCATCGCAACTAGCATTTCACTAGGCAGACCCAGGGTGAGATGACTTTGTATTAACCTCCACGGAGAAAACAATTTTATGTATCTGTCACACCAAGAAAAGCATCTTTAAAAGATGCTAAAACAGATTTTGTAACACAGTAAAACCAACCGACCACCCAGCCAACAAACAAGCATTTCTTACATTACTGCAACACAGAGAAAACACAATTTACATTTCTATTACCCACGAAAAGTACATTACTTTTACACAGAAAATAAATACTTTACATTATTGTCACATAGAAAAGAAATATGTTGCATTACTGTTACACAGAAAAGAAATCCTTTACATTACTGTCACACAGAAAAGAAATAATTTACGTTACTGTCACACAGAAAATTAACATTTTACATTACTGTTACGCTGATAATAAATACTTTACATTACCATCACACAGAAAGGAAATACTTCATATTACTGTAACACAGGGAAAAAAAAAACAAAAACAAAATAAAGGACAGGAACACAGAAAATTTGTTTGAGTTTGTGGACACAAATAGTATGTACATGTAAATAGTCATATGAGCTTAAGGGGTAAGATTTTGCATAGACCCTTCCGGATGGTAACCCGTCCCCTGTGTAATTTGTGGATTTTTATGTGAGCACTCAAATTTAGTATGCAGTTTTAGGTGTTCCTGTGGGGGTGTTGGTTGCTATAGGTCAGGGAAAGTGATTTAAAAAAAAAAACACGGCAGAGGCCTCATGTAAATAGAGGGATTTGTCTGTTTGGTGTGATTCACAAAGCCTCACTTTAACATCACTTCAACAGGTGTAACTGCTTATGAACTGTTTAACACAGTGGAGAGGCAGGTGCAGACTTTGGACCTCCACATAAACAGTCCAGTTACTGCAGCAAAACAACATTTATTTTCCCTTTTGGGTGACAGTGCAGGGAGGTGTGGCTCTGTCCATCTATGTGGTTGTCTTTCTGTTTTGTGTTGTAGTTGGATTACGTGAGATTCTGTGAGATTAGCATCAGTAGAATCATTGAGTGTGTGAGTCCCTGTTGTTGCTTAATCATGCTAGCGTATGCATCTTTGTGATTAAAAACAATCAAATCCGTGATGTCATTAAGAGTGACTCATTAAGAGTGAGACACACCATCAAGCTCTGTTAGTGTTTTAAAAACTCTGGTCCTTAGCATTAGACTGACCGTGTATGATTCGGAAACCATATCCCTGTGTGAAGCATGTAAACCATATCCCCAGCTCTTGCTGTTGTTTTCTGGTACAGTCGTTTAGTGTCCCCCACAGTGGACTCGTAAAGCATCATTTCAGACCAGTAAAAACTTACACTTTTTCTGATCTATGAGGTTATCCACTGGACAGCCCACACAATGCTATAACATTAACATTGCAACACAATAATAATTCTTGTTTCCATAGAAACCTATAGAAATCAGCCTGGGAGGGTATGGTGGATTCACTCCATGACTCTGTTCACCCATACTTGTCATAATCTGAGATGAAACATCACCACAAACAAGTCATTTATAGGGCACGTCCAGTATTCATACGAGTTTGTGCTTGTTATTAATTGATTCACCCTGAGTGGATCACAGAAGAAAGATGTTGTGCTGGATTTTCTTTTTACTTAATTTTTAGCATTCTTAGAAAATTTGACTTGATGTTTCAAAATAAAAGTCTGTTCCATTTTGGATGGTTTAAGCCAAAACTCGTGGATAAGCAAAAGTTTTGGAGAATATCACACACACACACACACACACACACGCACAGAGCAGTATAGACATATAACTGCATCAGTTCATGACACCACACACTCATAAGTGTGTGTGTGTGTGTGTGTGTGTGTGTGTGTGTGTGTGTGTGAGCGAGAGAGAGAGAGAGAGAGCTTGCATTGCAGTGTGAACATTGTCGGTGATATTCTGGTATTTCATAAGCTTTGTCTTTTCACAGGGCAGATGTTGAGGAGAAGCGTTAAATCCAACACCCACTCACCAGATGACAGCAGAACACACACACACACAAACACACACACACACACACTCCCACAGATAGTAAAATGTCTATCACCATTTTTTTTTTTTTTAACTGAATGAATACCAGATCCTTTTCTCTTTGTTCAGCTTGAATGTCTGTGTATACGTTATGGAGTTCAGTTTCTATACTGAAAAAATCTTATCTAGTTTCAACTGTTAGTACCAAAAGAGGAGATTAGTGGGCTCAGGTCAAGTGTGTTCAGGAGAGAACTGAACGTTTACTCTGAGGTCATACAGAGGTCACACAGACTGCTGATCTGAAGGAAACTTAGAAGTGAAAGTGATTTTTACACACTGTCTAGGGCATTTGTGACTCTCTCTCTCCTCCTTCCTGTTTGACTTTGCTCTGACCCATGGAAGCTGTGAGACGAAAGAGGGAGATGTTATTACAGGCCAGCTCTGACCTGGGCTACACAGACCTCAGTGAGAGGTCAAAGATTTGGTGGTGATTCAGAAAAATGCTTCACTGCCCCTTATCTCAGTCTAGGACATACTTTCTCCTTCTCCTTGTGTGTGTGTGTGTGCACGTGCATGTGCATGTGTGTGTGCGTTCTAGGGAAACTTTGAAGTGTCTCTTGTAAGGAGCAAAAATGCTCACTGCTTTCAAGTTAAACATGCAGAAAGCATAAACATAAACATAAACCTTTTTTTTCTTTCTTTTTGGTATCAGTGCTATGTTCCTTATGCATGATACACATACACACACTCTAAACACGCATACAGGCCTCTGGGCAAGAGGCCTATTTTTGGGAGTGCTGGAGAGGAGAGGAGAGCAGGCTGGCTTGTCCTGTTCTCCATTCATCCCTCATCTCTAGATTCTAGATTAATTACAATGGTGAAACCTGACCTGGTACGGTGAGCGAGACACTTCAGCCTGCTCTGGCATCAATAATGCATTTTTCTGTCTCTTGCATTTAATCTGCTCAACAGTTCCTCTGCCCTTACTTCCACCTCTGTGTGTGTGTGTATGTGTGTGTGTGTGTGTGTGTGTGTGTGTGTGTGTGTGTGTGTGTGCGTTTATGTGGGGGGAGACACCTGATATGGAAGAAATGGCAACCTTTACCACACATCTCCACCTCCCACCATTACTGGAGGCTGACAAATTGATTCTGCCTTAATGTGCTGTAGCCACATAGAGGGAAAAATCTCTGGAAACAAAGAGAGAGAGAGAGAGAGAGAGAGAGAGGGAGAGGGAGAGGAGTGATATGTCACAGGGCTCTGGTGTTGGCTTTCTCTGCTGTGGAGGCCAAGGGCAGTCATGGCGTTGTGTTGTGTGGTCAGATCCTCGATGAAACATGCACAGGAAAAAGTCTCTCATGCCTTGGTGTTGACTAACAGACACAGCCAATGAGTGAGTTAAGCTTTACGTTAGAGTGATGGACTACAGCAGTCACATGTGATGACCTGTTAACAGCCATGTCTGACTGAGGTGTGTGGTGTCCACTGAGGCCAAGTCAGGAAGCACAGGACAGAGGTAGGTCATTTGATACAACAGGGCATATCTGTGTGTGTGTGTGTGTGTGTGTGTCTCAATGGCTTCATTCACAGAGCCTTGTAAAGAGGAGGAGTGAGAGAGAGAGAGAGAGATGCTGAGAGAGAACTCAATCAGGAAGGTATAGAGCGTTTAACATGGCGGTTTGGGCTCTGTTTGTGTTGCATAATGACTGTCTCTTGTGGTCACTCTAAGGGTGTGAGTGGAAGCTTCCGAAGAGAACTGCCCTGATGAAGAGGAGCTTGAGTCTTGTGGTTAAATCACTTTAAAACTGTGCATACTTCCTTTGTAGGCCAAACTACTCAGTTCTCTGTCTTGGTTTGGCTATTTAAAACAATTGTGATCGTATGAAGCATGCTTGATCCTGTTTATTTTTCATGAGTCTTAGAGATTTGAATTGAAAATGTATTGGTCGATGCCACTGAATGGAACAAAAATAGGGAAAATAGGAAAATTTTTATTCTACTGGTTTTCTCTTCTTTTTCATAAATTTTATTACACAGGTTTCCTTTGTGTATCATATTCAGTCTTCCTTTTGTTTATGGTCATTGTCTGAGGAAATTACTCACATGTTTTCCTTTACACTGTGCTATGCATCCTCATTCTCTTTATTGGTCATACTGTCTCCATGCTCTCTGTTATGATGTCCCTCATAATAACTCTATACCAAATGCATATGGTCTTTTTTTAAAAGAAGATTTACAGGATGTGTGGAGACATAAATAATTATTGTCCTAAAGCAAAGACACATTTTTCTACTAGAGGTGACATACAACATAACTTTTATTATTGTGTGTCACACAGAGTGTTGACAAGCTGTTCGCCACTTACAATGGATCCTGAAGGACTCAGCAGACACATCCTAGCTATCAGAGAGAATAAACTCAATGATATTGGTTTACAAAACACAATCTTACTATTAAAAAAGAACAGAGGATAACCACTGAGGAAACCATTGGTAGGGATGGAGCTGTTAGTCACTGTGAGGTATGCTTATGGTACAGTGTGTGTGAGTGTGGGGTTTGTTCCAGGAAACGCATGTCTCTGTCACGCTCTACATACTGAGCAACCACTATCAAAGTGTTGTAAAAATACTGTGAGTAAACACAGAAGATGCTGTGATAAAGTTTGTGAAACCAGCCTGGGGGTGTGACGGTATATTATATGTGCACGTGGGAGGCTGGGTTTGCCCTTGAGGGGAGGGTGTGACGGCATATTGTACATGCATGTAGGAGGCTGGGTTTGCCCCTGAGGGTGTGACGGCATATTGTACATGCATGTAGGAGGCTGGGTTTGCCCCTGAGGGTGTGACGGCATATTGTACATGCATGTAGGAGGCTGGGTTTGCCCCTGAGGGTGTGACGGCATATTGTACATGCATGTAGGAGGCTGGGTTTGCCTCTGAGGGTGTGACGGCATATTGTACATGCATGTAGGAGGCTGGGTTTGCCTCTGAGGGTGTGACGGCATATTGTACATGCATGTAGGAGGCTGGGTTTGCCCCAAGTGCTTGGAAATAAACAAATGAAGGAAAAAGCATCTGAAAACTCCCAGTGTAAATCGACGCAGAGGAATAAATGTAAGTCTGATGATGGATGATTGTGACCGACGAGTCCAGTCAGACAGTAAAAGGAATTTTTCATTGGGACTGTTAATGCAGCCATAGAAAATGCAAGTAATTAAATTAGCCTTATGAAATATTATTGATAGATAATCTGTTTCTCATGGTTTAAAGTGTAACTGCATCTTCTGACTCCTCAGTGACCAGGGGTCATATTTACCCAAGACAATATCTGCTATCTTTCCTCTGTCTTATGTGAATATAGCACTGCGGTTAAAGTAATGTCTGTTCTGGTGTCTAAGTGTGGACAATATTCACATTGTCTTAGTGCTGATATTTCACATCATACAGGGCATGCAAACCATTTTTTTTTTCCTTCTTCTTTTTTAAGTACTAATGCTGGTGTTTCATGACCAACATTGAAAAAAAAAAGTTTCCCTCAGAAAACACATTGATAAATTTTCTTCAAATATAAAACTAGAATTTTATGGTTAAATTGTACAACAGAAATGTGTCAGTGACTGTATTTGCATGCATCTCATCCTCTGGTTAATCTTGATTATTTGTGTGAAATGGTAATGAGCATGTATGACAGAATTTCATTTGCATGTGAATGCCTGTTAGCTTGGTCATGTGACTGCCTGAGGGTATACACAGAACATGCCTATCTGATTTGGAGAAATAATCATGAATAAGTCCTGGGGGATATACTTGTCATCTTTTTTTTATCTCTCTTTCACAGTTGCTGTCTTTTTTTTTGTTTTATGCTCATTGGAAGAGGATATTTACATGAATCATGTGTTAATAACTGCATTAATTGAGGGCCCCATAGGTGGATACACACAAAAATGTGTGTGTGTGTGTGTATGTGTGTTGTACAACTATCCTTGTGAAGACCACTTTGAGTTTTAGACCTTGAGAGTGAGGGCATTTTGGGAAAGTGAAGACATTTTGGCTGGTCTTCACTTCTTCAAAGGGTTGTTTGAGGGTTAAGACTTGGTTTTAGGATTCAGGTTAGAATTAGGTTTAGGCTAGGGTCAGGGTAAGGTTTGGGGTTGGGCATTTAGTTGTGATGACTGAGGTTAGGGTAAGGGGCTAGGGAATGCATTGTGTCAATGAGTGTCCTTACAAAGATAGAAGTACAAGTGTGTGTGTGTGCTTTAACATCAACAGCACTGGAGTGGCTGACCAGCCGGCATGTTCAATGTCATTAGACTAAATCCTTGATTGGGTGACCTCGATGTCTTCTGAGATCTAGGGCTTCCCCAATTCTAATCTTCTGTGTCCTAGACTAATACGTGAAATGTGGCGGCTGGATGGTCCTCCAGTCATTTGAACTTAAATTAATGACAGAGAGCTTATTTGAGAAATCAGAAGAGAGAGAGAGAGAGAGAGAGAGAGAGAGAGAGAGAGAGAGAGAGAGAGAGCGAGCGAGCGACCTCATTGGTTTTCCAATTGGAAAACAATCATCAGAGCCTGATCAGAAGCCCTCAGGGAAATGTTCTATTATGACATCATCAACCCAGGAGAGATGGACCAATTAACGGGTCGCATGACTCTTGGCAGCGTGCTGGACAAACAAATACACTGTCTCCAGGAAAAAGCCACTTTCCTCAAGCTGCTCAATGCATCATGTACATCTGCCTTGTTCATCTTAGCTGCCTCCTCACTCTCGATCTTTTATGATATTCACTCTCTCCAATTTTAAAGACAGCAATTTTAAAAGAATTGCTTATTAAATCAAAATGAACTTTCTGAAGCTATAAAGTGCTAAACAGAGCAGGAACAGCGGTGTTGAAAATGACATTTGACATGCTAACAATGACAGAGTGTGATGTTGAAGCTCTGTTTCTTAGAGTATTTTAAGAGTTTTCTCTAACATTCTAATTTCAGTTATACTGTGATTCCTTTCCTGTCCATGCAGAATATGCTGAAAGTGCACTGTACATAAGCTAAGTAGAGGGTCTGTGGCAGAGTGGCAGGACATAGACTGGGCATCTGCCCTGAGGGTGTCTGGTACTGGTAGGGTTGCCACCTGTTCCTTATAATACGGGATCGTCCTGTGTTGGAAAATAAAATGCTGTGTCCCGTATTGAATCAATAAGGGACAGGGTTTGTTTTCGTAGACCTCGTTTCATATATATACTGGGTCTTCAAAGTGCTGAGAATAACAGAAAATCAAGTAAAATCAGACCAGTTATGCAAGAGGAGTGGGGAGGTTTAATTTCAGTTGTGAGCTACAGACCAACGAGCTGTGCGTGCTGTGTTAGACTGCATGTCAGCGTCATCGTTTCCATTAGGTGTAACTCAGTGGTTGCCCTGTAGCTTACAATTAATAATAGCACACTCAGTCTCTATATTTTTCTTTTCCTTATTATTTTAATGATGTCTCAAGTCCCCCAGTGAAACGTGCAAGGTTGTCGAAATATTGGGCTGAATGTTCAGTGGATCAACCCCTTCCCTTGCAACGAATGCAATGCAAACTGTACAGTTTGCCATTGAACTTTTTCGGTCGCCCATGGAGGGGTGTCTCACCTTAAACTGCAAACTGCAGGTGCTACCCATGTCCAAGCAGAGCAGACTACACAGAGTGGAATCGCCTGATTCCTTATACCTCAGACTTCCCCCGAGGCAGACATGGTATATTGTTTAATTAATTGTATATTGCCAACAGTAGCATATATTATACCCTATTCGCCTACGTTACACAGTAACCAGTATAGGTAGCTAGGCAATAATCAGTGCAAATATCATCCTCATATTCCATCCATTCTCTTAGATTTTGGGCTGAAGGTTAAGATGGTCATAAATATGATACATTATATAAATACAACAATGTACAATTTAAAACATCTAAATAAATGACCCTACAAGTCTATCCTGTATAAGCTATAAACATGATACACTTTTAAAAATTGTGTTTTGTTTTTTTCATAGTATCCTTTTGCAGGTAATAGCCTAATCCATACACATTTTCAATCCAATTAATGACTCCTCCACTCCAGGTAACCGCTGCGGAGTTGACACATGTATAACACACTGTCACACTGTTAAGCAAAACATGAGCTAGGGCTTTTGGAGGGGAGGGGAGGGGAGGGGGGTCCCTTATTTCTCCACATAAAAGGTAAGGTGGTAACCTAGGTACTGGTTCTGTTTGATCAATTGATATCAAGGGACAGAAGATGTTCCAAAAAAACACTCTCCAGTCATTACAGCCCTGCCACTGGCCTATGCTGATAACACTGGAGAGGGTGACTCTACTGTCCATAAACCCTGACTCTGCCATCTGTGTGATGTGACACACATTAACTTGACCAGACCATGTATTTCCACTCCTAAACCATCTGTATCATCACATTTCCATGTCTGGTACTGACAATTGTACCACACTGACTGGGATCTGACTGATCACGACCATTTGCCAGCTACATGGCAGACTGTCTACAGTAGTGATTTATTTAAACTGGTCATAGACTGTATACAATGTATACAAACATATTGCAATATCTATCTATCTATCTATCTATCTATCTATCTATCTATCTATCTATCTATCTATCTATCTATCTATCTAGCAGGGTGTGCATGTGTGTGTGTGTGAAAGAGAGAGAGAGAGAGAGAGAGAGAGAGAGAGAGAGAGAGAGAGAGAGAGAGAGCTGATATGTTGCACAGTTCAATCTGAGTTAATTTGTGGAACAGCTCTTTGCTGAAAGCCCCAGTGAGCACCATGGGCCATTTCCTCTCTTTCCTGTCTTTCCTCTCATGTCTTTCCTCTTTTTCTTCTCTGCCTCTCATGTCTTTTCTCTCTGCCCCTCATGTCTTTTCATATGAAAGCTTAAAGTCTTTTAATGCTAGTCCAACACCTCTCAACGCTTTACAGTGCACCATGCTCTGAAAAGCAATTAAAAAAGACCTCTTCTGCTACCTTCAGCAGGCGGGCGCGGTCCTGATTTCTGAGTCAGAGTCAAAGCTCTGCTTTAATCATCTTCAAAATCACAGCTTTAAAAATATGCTTTTGACTGCACACACTTACACCGCACTGGTGAGGGAAGGGAAATTATCACTGAAGAGAAATCTGACCAGAGTTAGTGTTTGTTTATTGGCTTTTAAATAGGAGGACATGCACAGAAAGAGAGGTTAAGTTGTTTTAAGCAGGAGGACATACACAGAAAGTATGTAAAGCTGCTCTGCAATGCCACGCTATCAATCTGTCAGCATTCAACAAAATCCTCAGACATTAACAGTTCAAGGAGATGAAATTTGTCAGAGTCCACGTTACACATTACCAGTCATTGTCCATTTGTCTCTATATGAATGTTTATTTGACTGTGCCAGAGAATGCCAGGTACACATTTTGTTGGATATGTCATGCAGTAGCCCGCCCTTATTTATTTATTTATTCATTCATTCAATCATTCATTCATATGCTGAGGCATGCTGTGCATGCCTTTGTTTCCTACTCCATTGTGGCCTCTCCAGGGGGAGGATGACATCCTGCTGGAGTCCGGGTCATTTAATCTGGCCGTGTAACACCATACCTCATACTGAATAGGGATGTGACTTTTTTTTTTTTGGCTTGAATACTTTCCAGCTCCACTCTTCTCATCTTTTCTCTGTGCCTCCACTCTGATTTACCTCTGTACTGGGGACTGGGGACATCTGGCACAGCAGGCCTGTGAGGACAAGGCAGCTCAGTGCTAAATGCTAATGTCAGCTGTGAGCCATGTGAAAACAGTGGCTGAATGGGATTTCACTGGCCTACTGTGGCAGAGTGGCAACCTCAGCAACACCTGTCTGTCTGTGAAATCAGATAGTGAGGTAGCGAGATTGTGAGGTAGTGAGGTAGCGAGGAGTGTAGTGGTTTTATCTTTATATTTCCGGGTGAAAAAAAATATCTCAAGATTGGTTTTTCCTGTCTCTTTCCAGCTATGCTGCCCTGCATTCACTTTCAGACATTTAAGCATGCAGTGCAGTTCCATCCATGACAGCTTTCACTGACACTGACAGCTTTCACACATCAAACTTTTTTTTTTTTTGTACTGCAGGACGGTAGGGAATACTTATTGATATAAAACACTTTATAAATCATTTGCACCCAACAAAGGCAACAGATCAAGAGGGAAGATTAACAATGTAGTTGACAGGAGGAAGGACCATTTTGAAAATTAAAATTAGAATTAAGAATGGAGAAATAGCACCCCAGTCAAACAATGTTTGGAATTATAAAGTTTGATGCATGAAATACTGACACTTATCAACTGGATTAATATTCAGTGTTTTATGAAAGCAGGTAGCATGAATGAATTAGACTAGATAATCTTTACTGGAGAGTGGACTGGAAGTGCACAGGCAGGTATTCATGTTTTCCACACTGAGTGAAGCCACGAGGAGAGATGAATCTGACTGTGGAAAAGTTACGGTTTCTCTTTGGTGGTGTGACAGGGCATGAACTCTGCAGGGTTCCAAACACTCCAGCCTCATACAAGAGTTATACTGTCCATGAGTCATGTGCAATAAGGTCAAACATAAACTCAGATAAGCTTTTTCTTTTAGAGATTTGATTTCTTCAGAGGCATTGTGTGTATGGCTGTTAGCAGTTTACCTTTTTCCATGGACATGAGAGTTTTGCAGATTTGAGGGGAGACAGATTTGAGGTTGTATTAGTTAGTACTGTAGAGAGCTGCAGTCATAGCACAAAGTACAACGTAAGTAGTCTTGAGATTTCTGTGTCCAGCTGAAATCAGACTTGGGCAAATAAGTGACAGATCCCCTGTCTTCAAAGCAGCACTGAAGCACTAGCAGAATAAAGTTTTCCCCACTCTGTCCACTATTCTAATGCCTCTCTCACCTTAGAAACACAGGACAGATTTTTCCAAAAAAAAAAAAAAAAAAAGCACACTCTCAGACTGTGCCTGCCAACACTTCTCCACATAAATGTCACATTATCAAAAGTGACTCCGACATCTGGGTGTGTTTCACGAGCAGATGCAGATGGATGTTTCCCTTCCCCCTGGGGCTCAGACTTTATGATTTTCCTCAGCGTTCGGTTTTGTCTTCATTTTCAGACTACAGGAATTGAGGCACAATGCAAATATCATGCTTCACAAGAACGATTTAATCATTATGCTAGTTGCAAGGTTTCTGCTCTATAGCGGTGAGTAAGGTCTGTGCCCTAAACGCACTCATCTCCTCAGGCATGTTCTCTATTTAGAGAATAGTCAATACACTGCCTCCCTCCCTCCTCTCCCTCTGATAGTTGCCAAGCTAAATAAACCAAATAAACAAACCAAGCTCAGCATGTCCACTGTGAGAGGAGATGAGGAGCGAGAAAAAGAGATGGGGGAAAAAAACAGTTATAATTCAGAAACGACTGAGGATAGACATAAAGCAAATGAAGCGTGGTTATTGATAGTCATTTTGCAGGCTGCAGTATTCTCTGTCAGAGAGTTGGGAGTCTCTTTTTTACATCGACTAATGTGGCTGATTGTTCCCTCAGAGCTCATAAAGACCATTAGAGGAAGTCTTAGCCCCCTCTTAGACCTGAGACACAAAAATAAAATCCTGTTCAATAAAATGGACTATTATAACATCTAAAACTGACAAGCATGAGCAATCTTTGGCAAAACCATATTAAACAATATAGCAGTACCACTGATAAAAGTTTGCTTTATGATTTCTGCTGGTTTTGCATATGAGGGATTGAGAAAGGGTTTACGTTACATCAAACTTGTCAAAAGTTAAGAAGCTGGGAATACAATAACTGCATAGTTGTTTGGGATTACAGCAGTGTGCAGTGACTTGGTTGGATCTGAGATGATTCTGTGAGTTTGTGTGAATGACTGATAGTGACACTGAACAAGAGTGGCTGTTCTCTCTCATGAGGTTCCACAGTCAGCTCTGATGCATGGTTAAGTCTTCCAAGAAACCAGTTTGGAGGCAATCACAGCAGTTTTTCTCTTTTTTTCTCCCTCTTTTGTTTTACCTTTTACTGAACACATTTTTGTGGAGCACTTAAGCAGGCTTTGCCGACCTAAACTGTCCACAGCTGCCTTTGCCATGGCAGTTGCTATAAAATTGAATATACATTTCAGTAAGTGACAGGGAGTTATGAGTGACAGGGAGAGAGAGGGGGTGGGGTGGGTGGGGTTGGAGCGGAAGTGATGTTTGACCAGCTGTCATCATGTCAAGAGGACGCGTCATGGACGGATCACAATTGGGTCTTAAACCAATCAGTTTCATTTCTGAAGCTGCTATTGGTCAGCCCGTGTCCAGCTGGGATATAGTAAGGTAAAATAATATTCCCAGTTTACTTTTGGATTCATCTTAGCATGCATTGCTCTGATCCTTATCTTCAGGATGTATGAGGCAGAAAAATAGAGAAAAAAAGATCATAATTTCAGAAAGCTAAATGAATATAGTCCCTGTTGGTTTGCTGGTTTAAGTGATTGCTCATCGGAGGGTGAAGTAGGGCACTAACTATGGCTGTTCAAGATCCTAGTGATAAGCAAGCTGTAATATCTTTTCAACAGGATACTCAAAACAGAAGGTTTCATTTCCTTTCATGAGTTTCACTCAACAAGACTTTTACAGCTAGAGACACATTTAAGCACAAGAGAAAACTACCATAATCTGATGTTCATGCACAGTAGGGATGTACCTGAATCCGAATACGTTATTTGGGAAAGCACGAATACAGATGAAAACAGATGTCTCTTCTACCCGAGGTTGCTCATTATTATTCAGGGAATAAAAAAATGTCTGCGCGTCAGCAATTATATTTCTTCAAATCATATTATTGTGGATGGCCACAAGATAAAAATGTCCACTCTGTTTGCAACATAAGACATTGGTTTCACAAACTAGTCATTTCATTTACTTTACATTATTGAGAAGTAATTGCTACATTCTGTAGTCGCTCCCACCGAGTCAGGTGTGGGAGCTAGCGAGACAAAAGCCTGTAGCCTACTACGAAGTGAGGTAACTGGCTTATCCAGGTAACTTCTGGTTACATTAACTAAGAGTAAATGGTAAACCTCCTAATAGAAGAGCCTTGTGGCTTTGTTTTGCTAGGAGAATGAAGTCATGGGACTCTTCTATTAGGAGGTTAGATTACTATAATTACCTAGGCAACGGCCCATTTGTCCTCTTTTGGGATTAGCTATTAGTAGCACTTGTACATCATTGCCGAATTTAGACTAAATTAAATTGGCATATTATTGTAGTCAAAGCTATTAGTTATGCGCATACAGGACCAGCATACATGCGAGTTTCATCATTGTTGTCGACAAGAGTCATATATTTGTAAAATAGTCCCTAGTTGGTTGGGAGGGACTCCATGGTTTACATGAATTATGTAGCCTGGTTCGGTGTAAACAGTTATCTGTTCTTGGTACCCTCAGCGCCCCATAGATGCAATCACAGGCTCCTTCAAACGTGAATATGTTAGCTTGACAGAAGAAAATGCTTTGAGCAACAGTGATGGCAATGGTTGCCGATTGCCATCAACTGGCTTTGCAGGCTGGATATATTACCAGCTATCACTCGCTAACTAGTTTGACGTCTATGTAACATATGCAACTGGTCACTGTTTTTGTGCAGGCCAGCTACTTAGCTAGGTAACAGCTGAAACATAAATTGTCTTATGAGTTAGCATAAAATTAAATTAGAATTAATTTACACATTTTCCCACAATCTGACATGTAAAGTGGGATGGCATTTATTTTAGTTAGGACCAAGAATTAATGAGTAAATCAGCTTAAATCTAAGCTCTGTGTAATGTTCTGGCAGGAGAGTGTACCTGTCAAATTAGCCATATAGCTCAAGGACCATTACTTTGTCTTCTCTCTCTCTGCCCAATTATTTATTTATTTATTCATTTATTTTTCTGCCCAGAGTTCATTAATTCTACATAATGACCTGAGCAGTGGTCAGTGGCATGATGAAGGGAGGAAGAAAGGATTGTATGGAAAAAGGGAATGGAAGAGACTGAAGGGAGGCCGACTGCGATTGGAGGGTTAAACTGCCCCTGTAGTTTCTGCTCTCTCTCAGTTGATTATCTCTATAGCATTCAGTCAGCTCTGTTTAGTGTGTGTGATGGAGAATGGTCCAGGACTCAGGCGCCTGTAAGAATAGGCTTAGATACTGATGCTTAGCCCAGCATGCCAAGACAACCATCTCCATCTATTCCCCAAACCATAGCAAAATATCCCATCTTAATGGAGCCGGGCTAGTAGAATGCCAACAAATACTTTCCTCCTCAGCTCCACATACCACATAATCTTTACATTTATCAACAGGGATATTTAAATCTTGGTTAGGAAAGGAAAGGAAAGACAAAAGGAAAAAAAAAAAAAAAAGATGTTTTATTTTAATTCAATGTGTTGTTTTTATTTATTTATTTACTTATTTATTAACTAATCATGATAAAAGTGGTGTCTGCTATCAGTATTTACAAAAATTACAGTAATTTGAATGTAAATGAAATATTAAATGTGCATATATTAAATAAATATGAGACAAAGAAACAGTACATTACATGGCATGTGTTTTACCAAAAATATTTCTCACAAGATTGTCACCTTTTATATTGCTTATGATTCAAACAAATTTGACATTTTAAGTATAAGCAGTCTTTCTACTCATGCCACAGGAGAGGAGAAGAGCACATCCTCAGGCAGAAGCAGCAGCTAATAGCACTCATAAGATTTCATCATCTGTTACAGAGTAGACAGTTAATACAAGTTTTACACCTACCTTAAACAGGATTTTTCATATACTTGCTTTACAATATTAGACAAGACTCCTCTAATGATGTTCTGAAGAGTATATATATATATATATATATATATATATATATATATATATATATATATATATATATATATATAAATTAACTTCAAGGGTTATAACAATATTTGATTCATAAAAATAGACACCATAATCCATAAATGCACGTTTGGTCGTTTACATACTGATGCACATGATCCTTGATAGCCCATCATATTTCTTCATCTTCACAATGGTTCCTTCAGTGTGCGAGAGAACTAAACCGATTAGAAACATTAATCACAAATGGACTGGAAATTTACCCAACATTCTTCAGCCCAATGCAGTGGGCTTTCCACAGCTGATAAAAGTGAATTGTTAAGCACTTGCAGTGTACATACAGCCTGCCTTTGAATCTTTAAAAGCTTAGCTTCCAGTCTTTTCAGATATCACCATGTAGATCTTTGGAAAGTTTAATAAGGCCTTCACTTCCACTGCTGTAACAATGAATTGCTCATTATATAAGCATGCTGCATGTTACAATAGCTCACAGTAATCTGTCACATTCTTCCCTGCATCTTCATACCAAATGACTCAAAATGCCTGTTGATGTTAAAGGATTTCAAGTCCTAATAACATGTAAGGATGTGGAAAGGACTGTGACCCCATCATAATGCTATATATGGGCTCGCTTTAAAAAGACTGCTATTATTCATTCATTTCCTTCAAAAAGTCCTGACAGCTTGCATAGATGTTTCTGTGTGTGCGTGAGTGTGTGTGTGTGTGTGTGCGTGTGTGCGTGTGTGCGTGCATTCGTGTGTGTTAGGGAAGGGTTGTAAGTTTGCTGAGTGATTTAAATGCTTTCTAACAAAGCAGAAGACTTGGAGATGTAGAGAGTTGATGCTGTGATTTCAGCAATCCAGACATTGAGATAAAACATGATTCACCTCTCTGGAGAAAAAAAAAAACAAAACAAAAAAAAAAACACCCCCCTCCTACCCAACTCACTATTCTTTCACTTCACAACAGCATTACAAACCCTTTTTCTTTTCACTGCTTCTTTTTTTTTCCTGAATGATGACTGGGTTACTTCAGGTGGTGTTGAATAATTTGTGTTTGTGAAGGCAGTCAGACAATGGTAGACTGGTTTCTTAGAGCATATACGTTCGTGTCCATGTGCGTGGTGTGATGTGGTACACATGCTGTGGAGTCAGTTTGAATGGATTTTGCTTTAACCTAGTGCTATTTCTGAACAATGAACAAAATAACCATAGTGTTTATAGCAGCAGTCTGAATCTATTGCTAGTATGCTTAATAATGGCAATATTGTGGTGTGTAGCACATTCCTCCAGTTTACTGGAAACTGTTCCTGGTTTCTCAGAGGCAGAGGCAAAAGGCTTTTAGAGGTGAAACTGTCACACACTGGTTCTCTCTCCCCGCTTCTGCTGGTCATTCTATGTTAGAATTGCATACGCACCTCCTGATCCCTTAGTTAACCTTGGTAATTGTATCATTAGTTGTACCTGGCTTGGTTTATGCAGTCCTGTTCTGTTCCATGTAAATACTACAAGTTTTCCCTCGCTTTGATGTACGGAATTTTATTGTCAATGTGTTGTGTATATCTTTAGTCTGAACCCTGAACTCGTTAATCCCTGTTAAGACTCTTTTGTTATAATAAACTGAGGAACCTGCACATGCATCCAGAATCTCCTTCAGTCCATGACAGAAACACTGCTGTTGGTTTTTAGGTGTTTCTTTACAGCATGGGACATGGATTCTTTAATTATGGTTTTCAAAGCCGCACTTTTTCAAAGTTCTGAATTTCACTTTAAGCACACTGACCAATGGACCGTAAAAGTGGAACAATATATAACCAGTGAGTCTCTCTCTCTATTCAGTAAAATAGTGGCTGTCTTCAGGAATAGCAGCTACTGCTGAGGTGCAAGCACTGAATGAGAATAAAATGACAAAAAGATTTTTGGTTTTTAGGTTTTTTGTCACTTCATTCTCATTTTCATAATGACTGAATGAAGGGATCAGTGGGGGAAACTAGAGAAAGACAAAGCATTGTTGGCTCTTCCCTCTCTTCTGACACTGTGTTGTGTTGTCCTAGTTTCAGGATGGTTACACAGAAAAGAGGAGAGAGGGAGGGAGGGAGAGAGAGAGAGGGGGCGGGTGTGTGTGTGTGTGTGTGTGCTGGAATAAATCAATATCGCTTTAGTTTTTATGTTTTTTTTCCTGTCTGCTCCTGCCTTTCAAATGTCATCTTGTCTAATAGATCACTGAGAAGTGGACAGAATGCTTTAAAATAATTTTATGTTGTATAGCTCAGTTTGCCACGCGACCATTCCACAGTAATCTGAAATTCAGAGAGCTGAGTGGATTTCTTTCTCTGTGATAAAGACATATGTGAGGGTGAAAGCGCCAGCTGCAAGCTGGACCAGGACTCTGTGTTTCTCTGGGTCATGATCTATTAATTTACAACCCTGCTGTGTTAAAGAACACTGAACTGTTGAACTCTACTTAGACCTGAGCATTGGATTACTGTTACATGTGGAAAATCCAGTGCAGACTAAATGCTGTTCAGCAAACGCTGCTGTGATGCGAGTGTTATGTAGTCTCCCATATGTCTGGTCATCACAGATTTCCCATACAGCTCCCGCACAGTACTTAAACACATGTATCACGGGATCTTTGTGTAACATTACCTTGACACTCATGATATATGTTTATATGTGAATGGGACATAAACTTTTGCATAGATAAGCTGTCTGTCTATAGATGAGGTATAACATATATTGATTATGAGATTGCTTCCAGACAAGACATTACTGCAGTATACATTGGCTACTCATCTGATTGCATATTGGACATATTTCAGTAGTCTGTACCAAAAGAACACCTTTTTGTGTAATTTTTTTCTCACATACATACATAAGTGCTGGTTTTAACCCTCATTTCTGTCATAAAGCAGACACACCCACACACACACACGCACACACACACACACACACACATACACATTCACACACACACAAACACACACACACACACTCATACTCACACACATACACACGCACAAATGCGTGAACACACACACACACGTCTTTCAGAGAGAGGCTCTTTGGTGAAACAGCCTGTGTGCACTGGCAGAGTCCAGGTCTCTTTTCTCAGCTCAGAACATCATGTTTTCTGGCTCCTTACAGTGTGAAGAGTTATGTTAGACTCTGGACTCCTTTAAAAACACTATACATTCCATCAAACAGATCTACATTTTGAATGGATTTCCATCCCCAGTCACACAGTTCCATCATCAAGAAAGGGCTCTCTGCTTGAGGGCTACAACATGTTCAGCCAAAACTGACTTGTACTTTGAATCGTTAACCAGCAAAGGAACAAACAAGCTAAACTCTGAATTTCACGTGAGGTGACAGGACTCAATGTAGTTTGTGGGTCAGGTTCTGTTTAAGCCAAGAATGATAACCACCCTCTTCATAATCGCTGTCTAGGTCAAAAGCTCTCTACTCACCTTACAGGGCTTTGATGGTTTCATATCCTTGCTCTTAGCATTCTAAAGCTGAGCCAGCCTAAAGCATGCTGAAAACCAGAAGATCCAGAACAGAATGTGTGCCCTCCTTCTATACTAGATGATTCAAAGTGACTTGAATGTTTATTGCTGTTTAAGTTTCAAGTTTTGAGTTTCAAGTTTATTTAGAGCCCAGTATCACTTTTTACAGTCTCAAAAGGCTTTACATGCCCATAACAAACAAAACAGGACAGCACCCCCTGATTTAATCCTCATGGTGGGCAAGAAAAAATTCCCCCAAAACCCAGGAGACCCAGAAAAAAACCCAGAGAGCAGACCCCATCTTGGCCAGACAGGTGTGCAATAGGTGCTGACTCAGCGGGCAATTACAGTTTCAAGTAAATACAATCAGATCACGAACAAAGGGGATGGCGATGCTGACAGGAGGATGACAGGGAGATGAAAGATGATAACACCAGGATGGATCGGTCCAGAGGGCAGGAGGTATCAGGGCCCATGGTAACTCAAGAGTAGCATGTGTGGCTCGACAGAGAGAGAGAGAGACATTATTAGATATGTTCATTGCTACATACTGGTTAAGGGACAATTTAAATTGTGTGTCAAGTGCAGGCAGGGATGCCGGTGAGACTAGTTATTACACCATAGCTAGAAGTGAGAACTAGAAGGTAATACAGACATGAGGGCACTCTGGGACACAAGGCGGCCACTCACTCCACCGTCAGCAAACCTGAGTGAACGTGTTAGAGTGGGGGGCATCCAAACATCCCAGTTCACCAAACACTCTATGCCCAAGAACCCTCCAGATCTGCTCCTTTACCTACTAAAACGCTGTTAGCAAAAGGCTTGACTAAACAGATAAGTTTTCAGGCTTGGCTTAAACATTGAGACTGTGTCTGAGTCTCGAATTGGGAGGCAGTTCCATAACTCCGGGGCTCTGTAAGAGAAGGCTCTGCCCCCTGCTGTAGCCTTCACAATTCAATGTACCAACAAATGGCCTGCAACTTCTGATCTAAGTTGGCATGACAGATCATAAAAGACCAGGAGTTTGCTCAGGTACTGTGGCGCAAGACCATTCAATGCTTTATAGGTTAATAGTAGGATTTTATAATCAATGCAAGATTTGATTGGGAGCCAGTGCAGTGTGGATAAGATAGGGGTGATGTGGTCATATCTTTTGGTTCTAGTAAGAACTCTGACTGCTGCATTCTGGACTAACTGCAGCTAATTTATACATCTACTAGAACATCCAGACAGTAGGGCATTACAATAGTCTAACCTAGAGGTAATGAAACCATGAACTATTTTTTCCGCATCGTGAAATGGCATTACATTTCTTATCTTATTAATATTTCTTAGGTGAAAGAAGGCTATCCTGGTAATATTACATGGGCTTCAAATGAAAGACTGGAGTCAATAATTACACCAAGGTCTTTTACTGCTGCACATGATGAAAGAGAAAGGCCATCCAGAGTTACTTTGTGATCGGAAAGCTTACTCCTAGCTGCATGTGATCCTAGTACAAGTAAGTCTTTTCAGAGTTAAGTGAGAGGAAGTTAGTAAGCATCCAGTGCCTAATATCCTTTACACATTCCTCAATTTTGTTAAGCTGGTGTCTCTCGTTTGGCTACGCAGAAACATACAACTGTGTGTCATCAGCATAGCAGTGGAAGCTAATGCCGTGTTTATGAATAATATTACTTAGAGGTAGCATATATAAAGAAAGAAAACAAAAAAAAAGGGGGCCTAAAAAAGAACCTTTCGGAACACCAAACTTTACCTCAGTATGTGTAGAGAAATCACCATTTACATCAACAAACTGATAACGATCAGTCAAGTAGGACCTAAGCCATAGGAGGACCAAAAACCTTGAGGTGAAAAGCGTTAAATCCTTATGGCTTTATTATAGTACAGGGTTCTTGGCCAATTTGAACTATAAATCTAATATAAGTCTGATTAATTCCTGTTAGTCTGTCTTCGTGCATCGCTGAATGACTGATTTCTAAATTCAGTCACTCATTACCCAGTTTAAGGGGCAAAGCATCCTCTCCACAGTGTTAAAAATTTAAATCAGTTTTTTATATTTTTAATCTTTTGATGCCCAAGTTCTTTGAAACAGCAATGCCCCCCCCCCCCCCCCCCCCCCCCCAGCCGGAGTATTTTTGCACGCGAGTTGCCAACATTCTAAAATTAAGTTCCACCATTTAAATGAAAGTCTGTTAAATTGCTGAAGCCAGGTAAACCTGAAAACACATATTTTCTGTAAAAATGCTTCTCCGTACACACTATCGTTTTCGTATGGTTTTCTAAATGGTTACTGTCCAGACCAAAACACTAAACCCTTCATTTAACTGTGCGCCCTTTTGATTATGAATTATCCCACCACCAACTACTTGTTCGGCCATGTTGCATCCAAAATCGCTGCTCCATGTAGGGTTTGACCGCTGCTGTGGTTGTTTTACATCTTGTAAACACAGCAAATATAAAGCTTGTATTCTCCGTTGGATCAGTGCATATGCATTGTACAGTATGATGATCTGTGACTGTAGACAGGGCTAACCAGACAAATATTTATGCGTTTTCAAATTTACCCGGGTTAGTGTGGACAGAGCCTTAGCCTACCCATTGTTATGTCAGCATAGAATGTCTAATTACCAAAATTCCAAAATCACACATTTGTGACCGTGGGCTGTGGGGACCAGTCAGATACAATCACATATTTGTGACCGTGGGTGTTAAAGGGTTAATAATTTTTTAATACAATAGTGTTTTAAGGGAATATTTAAAAATATATATCTGAAAGTTAGTGTGTTATATTTGCAGATTTGCATTTAAGTATGTGTGCTTCTCACCCCTGCACAGCTGTAGTGCATCCTAAAACATCACCCAGCTGGTGATGAAACTTGTCATTTTTGTTAATAGTTTTCTCTTCAGGACGCTTTCTAAAAAAAGAGTAATTACAGAGATCCACACAAGCGGCTGGAATTTCACAGGAGTTCTTCATCAGAGGCTAAACAGTACTATAGACAAAAAGGAAAAAAAAAATAATAATAACAATTCTGCGTTCACCTTGTTTGCCCCTCCCCATGTCAGTACTATGTAGGCAAGGCTGAGTTTGGTCTTAATGAGATGACTAAATTGGACAGATGATCTAAATGAGTGATGGTCATTGTCCTTCAGTGTCCTAATGGTTGTGTTAATTGCAGACAGCGTCAAGCTTAATTTCAACAGCAGAGTCAAGGAACAAACTTTTTTTTTTTTATCCAATCTGAAATCTTTTGTCCTCAATGGCAGAGCTCAGCAATTACTAAGAAAGCCAACCACATCTGCATAATCACCCTCTCCTTTTGTCTCCCTGTGGCTAGAGAGCAGAAGTTCATTAGTGCTCAGGCTGTCAAAGAGAAAGAGAGAAGTGCAAATTTAAAGCAAATTTAAACCAGACTGAAGAGGAATACGGAAAGGCAGGAATTGAGCACAGATGTTACTGAAAATGATGACAGGTTTAACACTGTTTTCAAAAGGCAAAATACTGCCTTTCCTCAAATTCTTTTTAAAGAAAGTAACAAGTCACTCCTATACCACACACCCCAACACTCACTCCTCTACCACATACCGCAGCCCTCACTCCTCTAGCACACACCAACCCTCACTCCTCTACCACACACCAGCCCTCACTTCTCTACCACAAACCCCAACATTCACTCCTCTACCACACACCCCAACATTCACTCCTGTACCACACACCCCAACACTCACTCCTCTACCACACACCCACCACCTCACTCCTCTACCACAAAGCCCAACACTCACTCCTCTACCACACACCCCAACACTCACTCCTCTACCACAAAGCACAACATTCACTCCTCTACCACACACCCCAATACTCACTCCTCTACCGCACACCCCAAAACCTCACTCCTCTACCACACACCCCAACACTCACTCCCCTACCACACATCCCAAATGTCACTCCTCTACCACAAACCTCAACCCTCACTCCTCTAAAACACATTCCAGCACTCATTGCTCTACCACACACCAAACCGCACTCCTGTACCACACACCCCAACACTCCCCAGCTGGCACATGACCGACCTTCAACGTTGAAATATGGTTGCAATAATGTCAGTTGTTTCAACGTTGAAAAAACGCTGAAACATCATTTAATGCTAATGGCTGTAAAAATGTTAACACAATACTTATAAGTCAACGTTGAAATTTTGACGTTGAAAGATCTGTCGTTGAATCAACAACAGGCAAAAGAAAACTGTAACAGCTGCTTTCCCTAATATTTATTCAGCAAAGTGCCATAATCTCTTTTTCCAGGGATGTCTCATCTGATCACATTCAAGCTTTAGAATTGACTTATTTAGATGTTTTTATTTTTGTGTTTATAGTATAGGGATAGTAGTATTGCAAGTTATGCACAGCAAGTTGCATTAAATATAACAATTGCATTGAAAACATATAACATGTACAGTAAATTCCTGATTCAGACAGTAGTGTCATGTTGATCTAATTACAAACAAGGTTATAATATTGTAGCGTCGGAGAGTGGTCGTTGGCCCCGCCCCTTTTGGTCTGCTGGGCAAGTTTGTTTGTTGTTAGACAACGTGTTTGAAGTAGATATGTGTTGGGGGATGTTTACTGGTGTTTTCGGGATATCTGTCTCTATGTTTTAAGTTTTTATGTTACAGATAGTAATTTGGGACGTCACCATTTTGGTGAAGTGTAGCCAGAGGTATCAGGCTGGTTGTCCTGTTTTTAAATGAAACAGTTGACCATTAAATACAATTCCATCCCTTGAATTCTACATTGTCTCATATTGTTTCTCTAAATATGTCATTATCATCGTGCAGTATCACACTATAGTGTAATTAAATATACAAGTAAGTTTAATTCAGAACGAAAGCAAAATTCAACCTCTAGTGTAATTAATGCCTTATAGAAAGACGTTGGAACGTCGCGATATTGATGTTGATTCTGTTTTTCAATATCAACACTTAATTCAATGTTGACGCAACACCTTCACCCATGTTAAAAAGCAAGACGTTGAAACAACGTTGCGATATCAACGTTAATTAGATTTTCAAAACCAATACTTAATTCAGCGTCAACACAAGACCTTATATTCACCATTGTTGAAAAGTAAGACGTTGAAACAAAGTCGCGATATCAACGTTGGTTCGATTTTCAAAATCAAAACAAAATTCAGCGGTGATTCAACCTTGGTCCATGACGTTGACTCAACCTTGAATAAACGCTGAAATGCCGGTTGGGTCACTACTCTACCACACAACCCAACACTCACTCTTGTACCTCACTCCTCTACCACACCCCAAACCTCACTCCTCTACCACACTTTAATCCCTCACTTCATCTGCCCTTATCCCAGGATAAGAGATACTATTTTCTTTCAGGACCATGAGACTTTTATCACTAATCCAACTGTTAGTTTTTTGGCCTAACCTTTACCTGCTTTAACTTAAAAAACACAGGAAACTCAGTCTGCAGGAAATCTGCAGTAAAGCCCAGAAAAAGAGTGTATAACTGGCAGATGTATTGAAATAATAACAGGGCTCTGTTCTCACTCAAATCAATATCTGCTTTGTTTTGCCAGAGTTCTCAACACTCATGACATCAATATTTATTTGTTTCTCTCTCTCTCTCTCACTCTCTCTCTCTCTCTCTGGCTGGCTGGAATAAAAAAAAACCCACCCAAACATTTAAGAGACCACAGTGAGGTTGGCAATTAAAGCTGAGACAGGAAGAAAGGAAACCATGGCTGAGGGGAAGTTTGTTTCTGAAAGTGGTAAGTATCTAAACTTTTCTTCTTTAATGTGGTATTTTTCATTTTGTTCTGTTGACTTTCCAGCTTATGAATGGCTTCAGCGCGTTAATAAAGAACACTGGCATCAAATCCTCTCCCCATGTTCAGAGGTAATGTCAAATTTGATCCTAATTATCAACACACTCTCTAATGTCTCTGTGTTTTCACATCAGTTCTCTGGATCTCCCGCGGTAAATCAACAGGGGCAGCAAACTTAGTTTGGTGGAGATGTTATCTGGCACGTCCCATATGCCGAGTGTTAAAATGCTAGTTTTAGTTCTGAGATGCTAATGGCTAATGCATGGCCATCGGACGTCTGGGCTTTAATGTGAACATCACAGCCTGGGGTCAGTCAATCACAGGCCATCAGGCTCCACAGCAGTGGCCATGAATCAAGCTGTCTGCCAGGTGCAGAGAAGTCCAGGTTGTAACAGCTTACATTAAGACCTATGTGATAGCATTATGGAGCCAGTGTGGCCTCAGCCAGGATCTAAAGAGATAATTCACACACCTGTCTGCCCTTCTCCTCCACCTGAATCAATTTACGCCAGCTGAATGAGCAGACATCCACACACCCAGAATTCATATTCTTTGATTTATAGCCATTAGGGGCATTTGTGTGTTCCAGTGTGACAACGTGACACATTTAATTTCTAAGGCTGATTCATCCTAGTATTCCCTCACTAATATTGTGAATACCAGACATTAGAAAACACATTTCCCTCCAAAGTAAAGTGAATCTAAATAGGAGCATACAAGCCAGGGTCCAAGTACATGTTGTGGTAAACATGGTTAATCTTAATATCCTTACCAATACATTTTTCAGCACATGGCTCCAGTGGTGTTGTTAGGTCCAGTCATTCAGGGCTACAGCCCCAAATATTTCAAGCCTAGCCCCAAATATTTTCACCCTGAAAAAGGTGTTTATAGCACAACAATGGACAGACTGTGTAACAGCAGATCTTGACTTGCAGCGTCTGAAGGAGGGGGGAGTAATCAAGTGCTACAAAATGCACACAAAGTTGGAAGACGTGCACACCCATATGAAAAGCTGTGGTTTTCTTAGCCCCGGGCTTAGCCCCTGATCATTTCATTAGTCCCAGAAGCTGTGTGCCATTATAACCCAAACCCTCATATAAAAAAAGTGAGAAGACTCTTCCTGGTGTCTCATGTCACATGATAACACTAGCATGTTGGCATTTGCTTATCTCAGGTGTATTTGTTAATTTGGTCGAAGGCATACCATATTGTATAGGGACAGTAGTGTTGCTGTGTTTTATGTTGGGTAATGTGAGTGTGAGGACATGTACTGTCTCTACACTGGAAGTGGTCTGTAGTTCTGTTGTGCTCTGATCTCCCTGTTCCAAAGCTTTCAAAGTCACATCACACATCCAAGACTTTCCCAACATAGCCACATTCTTCTTCCTCGCTCTCTCTCTCTCTCTCTCTCTCTCTCTCTCTCTGTGTCTTTTTTGCATAGTTAGTGATTCATGTTGTGGTTTTATATCCCAGCATGCCTCTGACCTTGGTCTCAGCCATTGCTTTCCATAAATAGCCTGATGAGCACTGCACATTGTTTTGATCATTGTTAATTCTGACATGAATGTGAGTCAGTAATATGTCATGTGACAGCGCTGGAGACAGATCTAAGTCTGTTTGTTTGAAAAGATATGCAAGATACTCGGCTTTCACACTTGTTCCATGCTCTCTCTCTCTCTCCCTCTCAGTTTTGTTTGTGTAAGATCTAGACACAAACATGCTATGTTTTGTATAAATGAAGCCAGGCCATTTTTCGCTCTGAGTTTAACTTAGAGTGTTTAAAATCCATTGTGAAACATATGCTGCATACACTAGGAACAGTCTGTCCCTGTAATGCATATTCAACAGACAGATGAAAGAGTCACTTCCTTCACACCATCCCCACAGTCTTCCGTACTGCCACAGCCTGCATTTCAGCACTTTACATCATACTGAGTATGTAACATTAGAGAAACTCTCTCTCTCTCTCTCTCTCTCTCTCTCCTCTACTTCTCTAAACACAGGCCCCTCATTTCCTGACCAGTAGTGTGACTGAATGAGAGTAGTGGATAAGGAACTGAGGAGAGCCTGACTGAAATAAGGTAACATTACCATTCACACTGGTACCAAGTACAACTGAACTCCAGCATGAAATCCATAAAGCATATCCACAGTCACGAGTTGTCTTTGTTAAATCTACAGTATAAATGCATGTTC